>NC_139948.1:6913513-7048513 GCF_963454915.1 Gymnoscopelus microlampas
GAGAGAGAGAGAGAGAGAGAGAGAGAGAGAGAGAGAGAGAGAGAGAGAGAGAGACGTCTCCAGATCCACTGGAGGCAGCGATGGCTGGAGCCAGAGTAATGACCTGTGAAATCCACCGATAGAGATGTCCTGTCGCACACAGGTCTGGCCTGGCCAGGCCAGACCCCCTCGTTGGCCTCGGGCCCCGCGGCCCCGTTCCGTCCCGTCCGTTAGATTTATCGGAGTGGGGCCTCCAGCCGGTGCCAAGCGAGGCTTACGGCGTTTTTTTTTTATGTTTGTTGTTGGCTCAAGAAGGGATCCCAGTTTTCGAGGAGGAATAATCCATATTTTTTTCTATCCTCCCCCCTGTCCAAGTGTGTGCGTGTGTGTGAGTGAGTGTGTGTGTGTGTGTGTGTGTGTGTGTGTGTGTGTGTGTGTGTGTGTGTGTGTGTGTGTGTGTGTGTGTGTGTGTGTGTGTGTGTGTGTGTGTGTGTGTGTGTGTGTGTGTGTGTGTGTGTGTGTGTGTGTGTGTGTGTCCGGAATCCACAATGTTACTTGATTAAAAGTACAAACGTATTGGCATCAAAATGTACTTAACCCATTAAGACCTGAGGCGAATTCTTAAAAAAAAAATCTAAATCCCCATTTTTTATGAGCTTGTATATCTGCTATTTTTGAATAGCCAAAGAAATCTAAAGTGACACAGATGCGTTCCAGTTCAATGGGTTAAAGTACCAACATTAAAAGTAGGCTACTCATTGTGCAGAATGTTCCGTTTCAAGTTTTCAAATGTATACAAATCTTTTGAAAATAGCAGATCTACAAGCTCACAATACGTCGTATTGTGATGCGTCGTATATTGCGAGCCGAATGGCCGTAATGTATGTAGGGCTGAAGTGGTTAATGCATGTTTTGTAATAATAATCAAAATCTACAAAGTAACTAGTAGGCCTAACTAAAGTTTTCAAATAACTGTAGTGGAGTAAAAGTACAAGTAAAGTACAAATACCTCAAAATCGTACTTAGTGAATGTATTTAGTTGCTGTGTGTGCGTGTGCGTGTGCGTGTGCGTGTGTGTGTGTGTGTGTGTGTGTGTGTGTGTGTGTGTGTGCGTGCGTGCGTGCGTGCGTGCGAGGGTTGGCAGAGGTACCAGTAGCATGCCTGCGTTTTGTAAATGTACCAGTGCATATCAAGTTGAGGCCGTTTTTATTTGCATGGTAAGATCCTCGGTTTTCATTTAACCATCTGTGATTCAGAGAAAGCACAAATAAAACCCTTTTTTTTTGGAGGGGGGGTGGGGGGGTTGGGAATCAGGAGAGAGAACCACGCCGCAAATATCAGCTTCAATAATGTTCCAGTTCCATGTTTTTGTTTGTTTTTTGCTCGTTTAATCTCTTTAAATTTCACTTGTTTAGCCTGTATCCTGTATGAGCGGACCCTGTAACATTGAATGGACGGATGTGAATCCAGTCCAAAAAACAACCGGCTTCAATGCTATCAATGCATTGAATGGGAGATTATCACGTTTTATCAGACCATTGAATGGGCGAGTAGGCGATATATTGACCTACCCGCGATTTATCAGACCATTCATTGGGCGTAATCAGGAGCTACTGACCTACTCGGAGGCAGAGCAGTCCCCACAACATGATTTACGATTCTGTGCCTATCGGTACATAACTCCAACGGCGCTGAGTAGGCTCAAGCGAACGTCACAACGTTCGGGACGGCAACTCGCTCGCTTTTGCTCGCTCGGTGGTCCCTCACGTGGCTCCAGTTCGCTTGAGTCTGTGCGCCTCCGTCATGGTCCGAAACCAAAACCGAAACTGAACTTTTTAAGTCATCTCCGTCGGTAGGTCAGTATGTCTTGAGAACACCCAATGAATGGTCTGATAAATAGCGGGTAGGTCAGTATGTCGCCTACTTCGCCCATTCAATGATCTGCTAAAAGGTGATAATGTCCCATTCAATGCATTGATAGCATCCGAATGGGGTGCAAACAACGTACCTCCCGTCCACTCCAATGTAGACTGAAAGAACAAGCCCAATCGATGGTCTTGAAGGGCGTATCCAAACCCAGCCGCCCGGATTCGTGTGGCGCTTCCTATTGCTTCACCAATCTATGTCCCCGCCTCCCCTCCCCCACCCCCGAATTTAGAGCGACGCCCCTCTGCACTCTGATTGGTTAGGAGATAACAAGGTCCTAAGACCGTCGTTCCTGCATGGTTCGCCCAGGCTTTTTTTCTTTTGTAACAAAAAAAAAATCCATGGGTTTTCGAGGCTAACTCCAATGTGACGCACGATCACTCTGCAATGGCGGGATCGCGTTAGAAATATTATTGTTTCAGTCGTTAGACGGGACCCTCGACCATCGCGCAGACACTCTTTGTTTACATCCGCGTCCGCGTGGAGGCTTCCACAGCTCTAAACAGATCTGGGTAAACGGTATGAAGCGCTGGCACTGGATGTACCCTCTTTTAAAAAACCTCTGGCACTTGAGGTGTTAAAGGGTCCTAGGATCATTCCTAAGTTGCATTAGAGCGCCCCCTTGTGGGGGAAAAATTACGCACTCCGCGGGTGTGTTTGCAAAAAACTTAATATTACATTTTTGGCACTCAATGTGTTGAAAACAATTCCAACACTTTTCAAAGGTATTTCATGAATACATTTAAAAAAAACTCCCGGCCACCACGAAAAAATACCCCTCAACCCCTCATACATCAGTGGTTCTCAAAGTGTTGTCAGTGCTCCTCAAGGAGGTTCCAGGGTGTCCCCAGCTAAATTATTGATATTAAAGCACCAAATGGACACTTACAGGTCTATAATTCCGAGAGTGTACGAATGGAACCAAATGGACCCGTAAGGCAAGTTTGAAAATGGGTGAAGTGGTCCTTTAAATCTGAGAAACCTAAAGGGATAGTTAACCCAAAACTTGAATTCATGGATATTCTTTTTTGTTTTTGCCGCATTCCTAAGCCAATAATTTGATGACCAGCGGACCGGTAGGCAGTGGTTCCGGTAGGAGACACAAAGGAGACTCTTAGTGTCTCCTACCAGAACCATTGCCGGTCATCAAATCATTGGCTTGGGTGACTAATCGATAGGAAAAAAACGTCATTTTTGGGGTGAACTATCCCTTTAAGGTATCAAAACTCAGTGTGATGTCAGGGTTGCGGGGAAGAGTCTGGTTTCTCCATTCATCACCTGAATCACCGTGCTGCTCTTTAAACACTTCACACTGGATTATATTCAAGTGAAACGCCACTCTGGAGAGTGAGGAGGGTGCTCCTTTCCACTCCCAGGCTGGGTGACACATTTATAGTCGCGTGTTCCCTGTCGCCTATACCTCCCTCGTGCTTCTGTTTCATAAGACTAAAGGCTGGGCAGTACATTTACTCTGTTAGTTAGCCTGCTGGGGGAGCTACGCTGTGTGCGCAGCCTGCTCGAGTTCGCTAAACATTTAACCATGCTGCTAGCTATCCAAAAGTCTAAAGAGGAAAGTTGACAGTTAAAACAAGTCATTTTAAGAGGAATGGACGGCAAACTATGCGTTACGTCCTATCTGGTTTCATCAGCGCAAAGCCGTTAATGTCTCTGCAACAAAGTTGTGGCTGCTTGCAAGTGCTATCATTTTACACTGCACCACAAGAAGAAGCATGGCACCTTCAAAGTGCTCTTTTCACCGAAGACAGGGACGTAAACGCAACATTGAAGCACTGACAGGCAGATATGCACACGGCAGCGGGAGTCAGAACCAACTTTTTTCACGGTCCTGCTGTTTGATTGTCTGTGCCTGGTATAGTATTCACTCTCAGTGTGGGTAAGCAGTGGTGTAAAGTAATTAAGTACATTTACTCAAGTACTGTACTTAAGTACAAGTTTGAGGTACATTTACTTTACTGGAGTATTTCTAATTGTCTATACTTTTAATTCTACTCCACTACATCTCAGAGGCAAGAGTCGAGTAGTTCGGATATGCGGTTGTCCAGAACCACTGATCCAATAATGATAATATGGGCATAATATCTGGCTGGCAGAGGGAGAGTAGTGGCCAGGATTACAGCAATTGACACTGGGTGAAACCACGGGTTACAAAATTGTGGGATAAAAATGTAATGAAAATAAAAAAAAGAGTGATAACGGGGTCCTGAACTACCTTTGAAAATTAATTTATACAGGATTTGATTTGTAAACAACAACAACAACAACAACAACAACAACAAAAAGAAACGGGAGATTTTCTTAAAGGACGACTTCACCCATTTTGAAGTAGGGCTATGTTCATATAATTGGTCCTCACTAATGATAATGATAGTATGGTACCATATAGTTCTTGCTCAGTCTGTGTCTCAGAGGAGGGCTGTGGGCAGTTCAGAAACACGCCTCCCAGTGACATCATCGTTAGGCAGGTTTCCTTTTTTTTTGTTGTCAATGTTCCCGATAAAGGTATATACTAATACCAACTTACGATTTTAATTTGATACATCAATGTTATTTTAAGTCTTTTGCCAATTATTTGGGGACCCCACTTTGCAGTACCCTCACGGCCCAGCAGCGGTCCCCGGGCTCACAGGTTGAGAACCACCGTCTTAGCCAAGCATTAAAAAAAAAGAGGGGCGATCTGGAAACGGTTTTCACAAAGACCTCCTCCCTATACCAGAAACCATCTGACAGAGCTTCCAGAAGCACCGTCTGTGGGTGCTTTACATTTGATCAAAGCAAGGCTGGGAGCAAAAACAACAAGAAATAATAAAACAAAAGCTTAGTTGGAGAGCGAATCAATAAATATCTTTATACGGTGTCCTTTGGTGGTTTGCAGAAAGACTGGTCCTCCGTGCCAGGTCTTGGCATGCTGCACGCAGGAGCGCCTCAACTTGAATACCGCCGCGCAGAGGTGGGGACTTGGACTCGAGACTCGAGACTCGACTTGACTTGAAGTCCCGATTTTGATGACTTGAGACTTGCTTGACCAAATCAAAAATAGACTTGGACTTGCTTGGGACTTGAATGCCAAAGACTTGAGACTTGACTTGACTTGAACACTAAAGACTTGAGACTTGACTTGACTTGAGCCCTCGTGACTTGAAAATTCAAGTATTTTCAAGTCACCTTCAAGTCACTTTCAAGTCACTTAAGCAAGCCAAAAATGTTTAAAAAAGTGTGCATCAACTATAACGTTATTAGTCAGAAATCCCGGCCGTCAGTGACACCTAGTGTAGTGTTGCCAAAGCTGCTTATTTACCCTAACCTTTGGACAAAATTTGGTTTGTTTTTGGCTTGTTTTTGGAAGTCGGTTTGCTTGTTTCTCTCCCGATACTTGGCAACACTGGCCCACATGTTGCACGTTACCAAACAAACAACACACCGGCTTCACTCCTGCCGTCGCTGCTGGAACTGAAGCCAGGTGGAATAAAATGTCAACTCCAGCAGTTATAGCTTTCGGTTTTAAAGATAGACAAGACGAGAAAAGCAGCAAGGCAAGACCTATACTTCACATTAACATTACTGCGTGCTAAGTGCAAACTATAACCAGTGGTGGAAAGTAACTAAGTACATTTATTCAAGTACTTTACTTAAGTACAATTTTGACTTATTTTTTACTTTACTGAAGTATTTGCAATTTTCAGTACTTTTACTTCTACATTATTTAGCAGACGCTTTTATCCAAAGCGACTTACAGTAAGTGCATTCAACATAGGTAGGGAACGAAACTACTAATCACCAGACGTCTTAGGTGCATTTTCTGCAAAAACAAGCAACCAAGAGTATACCTAGCGCTAAGGTAAAAGTGCAATATATCAGCTACCTACTTCTACTCAACTACATATGAGAGGCAGATATTAGCCTACTTTTACTCCACTACAATTATTTGAAAATTTTAGGTACCAATTACTTTGTAGATTTTGGTTATTAATACAAAACATACATTGACCACTTCAGCGCTATATACATTTCCTCTTCTACCCCGGATTTGAATTATCACCATCGTGATAATAGAGCCTGCCTGCTTGATCAGAGGATACACTGAATTTGTGTCAGATCCTGTGTCTAGGTGAGACATGGCCTTTGACATTATCTAAATGTCTCAATAGAAGAGCAGGGAGACAAAATACAACCACCCTGATTGTATAAGTTATATTGTAGTAACATACTCTACCATACAGATTGTACAAAATTACATTATATTCATTAAAAAGGGCCCTTTTAAACCCTGTCCTCAAGGAGGATATTAAAAGTACAGTATCTGCGTTCTGTTGGCCTGGAAGAACCCATGTTTTAAAACAAATGCAAATTGTGAAAAATGCTCATGATTTATGTAAATCTTTACATATCTTGAATTAACATTTTGACTTGTTTGGGACTCGAAACAAAAGGTTAGGACTTGTTTGGGACTCGAAAAAAAAGGTTAGGACTTGTTTGGGACTTGAAACAAAAGGTTAGGACTTGTGTGGGACTCGAACCAAAATGCTAAGGACTTGTGTGGGACTCGAAACAAAAAGCTGAGGACTTGGACTTGACTTGGGACTTGGCTGTGTTGACTTGGACTTGACTCGGGACTTGAGAGCAAAGACTTGAGACTCGACTTGGACTTGCAACATAGGGACTTGGTCCCACCTCTGCCGCCGCGAGTCGGGCAGTAACCTTGTATCTCCGCATTTCATCTTGTGTATGTTTTTTTTTGTGTATTCTTGTTTTTAAAAGATTAACAATAAATGAATGCCCTATTCAGTGGTGTAAAGTAACTAAGTACATTTACTCAAGTGCTGTACTTAAGTACAAGTTTGAGGTACTTTTACTTGACTACTACTGGAGTATTTCCAATTGTCTACACTTATACTTCTACTCCAATACATCTCAGAGGCAATTATTGCACTTTTACTCCGTTTGAAAACTTTAGTTGCTAGTTACTTTGCAGATCTAAATTATTATATCATAAAACATACGTTAACCACTTTAGCCCTGTTTTATACCTCGGCTATTTGAAAATAGCAGATCTACAAGCTCACAACGTGTCGCGATGGGACGCGTTGTGAGCTTGTATATCGGCTATTTTCAAACATTTGAGTACTTTTACTTTTGGTACTTTAAGTACATTTTGATACCAATACTTTTGTACTTTTACTCAAGTACATTTTAAATTCCGAACTTTTACTTGTAACTTGAGTACTTCTACATTGCAGTATTGATACTTTTACTTAAGTAAAACATTTTAGTACTTTTTCCACCAATGGCCCTATTATACTTTGGAAGACAGAAACCTTGTATTTCCATATTTCAACTTTTCCCATAAATTAAAGGTTTGGTAAGTGATATTTGTGCATTTTCTGTTAAAAGGTTAAAGCACTATATTCTGATAGTAATCCTTGCAATAGAGTGTCTGTTCAGTCTCCCTGTCTATCCGGCTCTTTGATAAACAGAAATTACATGTTTGGTGGGATGCACGTTTTCAGCCAGTCAAAATAGAGTACCCATTAATCAGCTTCAATGTTATAGTGTTCCAGTTCCAATTTTGGTCTACTCATTTCCAGTGGTGGAAAAAGTAAAGTAAAAGTACCAATACTGCAATTTAGAAATACTCCGTTACAATATATCAAAATGTACTTAAAGTACCAAAAGTAAAAGTACTAAAGTGTTTGAAAATAGACGATCTACAAGCTCACAACGCGACGCGTTGTGAGCTTGTAGATCGGCTATTTTCAAATAGCCTCGATATAATTGGAAATACTCAAGTAAAGTACAACCACCTCAAAATTGCACTTAAGTACGGTACTTAGGTAAATGTACTTGGTTACTTTCCACCACTGCTCATTTCTTTGTGCCATCACTTCCAATTGCACGTGTTCCTGCGTGAGTCCTGTGTGAGTCTCACCCAGGACTCACACAGGAGTCTCCTGATTGGATCAAATTGGTATCCTGACCTGAAAATGTGTTTTCTGTTTGATATAAGAGTTGGAGAGACACGGAGCTGAACAAACAATCTATAGCAATGACTACATAATATACAACAACAAAAATCACGTACCCTGCCTTTAATGCTCTACTTCATCATACCACAGTCACACAAAAATCTTCGTCTTTGTAAGCTTGCAGATCGGCTTTTTTCACTACTTTTGAAAAGCCCTGGGGAAAAAATAACATTTACTCAAGTACTGTACTTTTTTTTTAGGTATTTTTACTTACTTTTCAATTTTCAGTACTTTTACTTCTACTCCATTATGTCTCACAGTTACATATTGTACTTTTACTCCACTACAATTATTTGAAAACTTAAAGACGGGGTGCCGTGATTTTCAGTGATTTTTCCCCCCCTAAAACATAATCATCAGGTATTATGGTTATACTAGGAGGAAGATACAGAAATTGTTAAAATTATGTTTTTTATGTGGACATGCCTCCAGTTCATTAAGTATACCTGGTTCTCACCTTGGCACCTCCTCCACCACCTTAGCACCACCCACCTGTCCTTGTCCCTCCTGCTCCTCATGCCACACCTGTTGTGTTATAATAATGAGGGGGAGGGTATTTTTTTACTATGTCACTAAAGCTCTGTTTTTCTATTGGCACGTTTGACCCTCAAGGTTTCAGCCTCCAGGTAGAAACTCAAAATAGTCAGAGAAGACATAAAACACCATAAAACACCACCAGGGGGCTTAATGAAGTTCTATCAACCTCATAGACACATGAAAAACAGAAAAAGTGCAAAACCATGGTACCACCTCTTTAAGTTACTAGTTACTTTTCAGATATAAATGATTATGAAACATACATTAACCACTTCAGCCCTATTTTATACATAGCTCGATGCGACACGCTGTGGTAAATACAATAAATGGTAAATGGTGCATTTATATAGCGCTTTTATCCAAAGCGCTTTACATAGATAGTGCATTACATTCACCCGTTTACACACATTCATACACCAATGGTGGAGGAAACCATGCAAGGCACCAACCTGCTCATCGGGAGCAATTAGGGGTTCAGCGTCTCGCTCAAGGACACTTCCACACTACCTCGGCGGGAGCCCGGGATCGAACTGGGAACCTTGCGGTTCCCATCCGGCCGCTTTTTTACTATTATTATTACATTTACTTTTGATACTTTAATGTTGATGCCAAGACTTTTGCACAGGCCTTTTACTTGTGACAGAGTATTTCTACACGGTGGTATTGCTACGTTTACATAAAGTAAAATATCTGAGTACTCCCCCCCCCCCCCCTACACGATTTGTGTTGTTAAAATGGGAGGGGGGGGGGGGGGGTTGGAGGGGTAACAGGGAGACACACGGGAGAGGAATGACGGACGGCTCACACGCCAGCCATTGTGAGAAAATTATAGCGAGGGTGCCGCCAACCGAGGCAGCGTGGCGCCCGGCCAAAAGGCCTTGCGGAAACAAAAGGGCCTTCCAGGATCCACCCGCCACTGTGTGTGTCAGTGCGCGTGCGCGTGCGCGTGTGCGCGTGCGCGTGCGCGTGTGCGCGCGTGTGCGCGCGTTTGTGCGTGTGTGTGTGTGTGTGTGTGTACGCGCGTGCATGTGTGTGTACGCGCGCGTGCATGTGTGTGCAAGTGTGAGCACCGCCAGTCTTGCCCCCCACCCCCCCTCCCCCGAATGTTTCATATTTACATGCGACGCCGAAGAGTTAATTGCGGTGCATTCCTGCGCTGGGTGCAAAGCGGGGGCTTGTTGATGCTTTTATTCTGCATAACAAACACACACATCATGCACCCCGCACACTAACACACTCTGCACTCCAAACACACACACATGCACCCCGCACACACTCTGCACTCCAAGGAGCTGGAGCCACAGAGAGGATTGGAGAGCAGCATTCTCTCTCTATTCAGCAAGAGCTTGATTGTAATTCTAATATCGCCTCTGGTCAGGGTGGGAAACCTCATTATGTCCAAAAACACTGTTTCACTTTCACTTAAAGGGGAGTACCACTCATTGAACTATGTCTTTATAATACACCTCAGACCTGTTGTGTGGAAATAAGACAAAAGTCCCCCCCCGCCCCCCCCCCCCCCCCCCTTCTTCGTTGCCTTGAACTGGAGAATTGATTGTTGAGGTCATGTGATCAGTGACATATGGAAGGAGTACTTTTGGCTCCGCCCTCTAGGCTGCTGCATTCACTGGAATGGGGAATCTCACTTCCAGCTGAAACAGTGCAACTTGAATATAAAGTTAAGACTTATTAGAGCATTTTCAGCCAATTGATCTCTATTATCTACAAGTACTGTCTATGTCTTGTAAAATGTGATCTATAACCATAATGCCATTATAAACTACTGCAAGTCGCACTTGTAATTTGGAATTCTGGACTTTTACTTGTAACAGAATATTTCTTACATTTCAGTATTGATACTTTTACCTAAGTAAAGAATTTGAGTACTTTCTCCCACCACTGGACTCAGGAGGTCCATGTGTGTGCTTTCAATCGCCCCAACAGTAGAGAGAGAGAGAGAGAGAGAGAGAGAGAGAGAGAGCTTAGGGGGCCCTCCCTCTGACAAAACCAGAACTCATCCTCGCAGTAGTTGATGGACAAAGGCCAAGACATGTCAGGGTTGCCACAGTTGCTGATCTTTTGGTTAAAAAAAAAAAGAAAAAGGAGAAAAAAAGAAGGAATATAGTGCCCACTCCGCTCCGCTCCGCACTTGGCAGCTCTCTTACCCGGCTCAGCAACATCAAAGGAAGAGGCTGACCTCGCATACCAGATGAGGTTTGGATTAATGAGCCCAGGATATCAAACCAACATACACCCCACCAGCCACCACACGCACACACGCGCACACACACACACACACACACACACACACACACACACACACACACACACACACACACACACACACACACACACACACACACACACACACACACACGCACGCATGCACGCACGCGCGCGCGCACAACCACCACCACCCGTCATCGGTCCGTGGGCATGTCGCTTTGAACAGTGCAACCGAGACAGCGAGAGAGAGATTTACTTTATTATGTCGTCCACTTGTAAATACTCCTGCTCCACTGCATCTCAGAGGCAAACGCTGCACTTTTCTTTTTTACTCCACTACAATTGGAGTAGACCAGAGTAGACTAAAGGGTCCTTGTTCTGAAAAAAAAAACAATATAATAATAATAATAATAATAATAATAATAACATTGAAGACCCCTGCTCGATAGCAATGATTCTCAAAGTGCGGTCCGGGGACTCCCATGCAGGCAGTGTTGATTTTGACAGCAAATTCTGATTTAGTCTTACTTAGTCTTAGTCCTTTGAATAACACACCATTTAGTGTTTGTCCTATTTTAGTCTTCTGAAATAGGCTCTATGCACAGCAGCCATATTGGAAAGAAATTGGGCCCCTTCCATATACTTCCTTCACAGGTGTTACTAATGATACTGTGAAAAGGCTCGAACGGCCAAGGCTCCAAAGACAGTCAGAGATGCATTTTGTTTTTTTTTATTTCGCCCAACTCCTCCATCGAACTCCAGTGCAAGACATTTAGCAACAATAATACTGGCCTAAAAGTAAAACATAGAGCAGTGAGGACAATAAATAAGCACTTAAGGCAAACACGTATAAACGAGACCCAACTGGATAAAAGCTCTGTTCAGGCCCTGTAGCTCTCCCTCAGGGATGTTACCTGTGTTTCTGCCCATATCTAGCTAATAGTGGGGCATATTAAGTCAATATTCCATCAGAATCTTTCACTTGGTGATACAAGCACCAAAATTGGCACAAATGATGTCCAGGATGTACTATCTAAGAAAAGTACGAGATCCAGCTGACAATCCAAGATGGCCGCCAGTTTTCAAGATGGCCGCCTCATCAAATGCAAAATAAATGTTTTTTGAAGTAAAACTTGAATGAACACAAATGTATTAATGATCCAAACATCAAAATGAATGTATTCTGACTGGAAGAACTCAATAGTGTCAATTGAATTCCAATATGGCCGCCAGTTTTCAAGATGGCGGTTATTACGTGACTCAAAATGAGCATTTTCGGAAGCTGTCTGATCACAGATATTGCATTAAGTTGAAGGGAAATATCCATGATCATTCATTGAAATGCTGTGGTCAAGCTCTATTGGTTTGTCATTTTTTATAAGAGTGATGTCAAAGCACAACCCGGGCACACTGGTGACATCACTGCTGTGAGACTCAGCATGGGGTTCAGTGTCGGCTTGTAGTGTACTAGCTGTAGGTGTAGTTTACTAACTGTTGTAGTGGTGTACTCATTGTAGTTTGTACTGTAGTATACGTTAATGTCCCAAATGCTAATAAGCCCCTGTATATATCTCAACTACAAGTTTAGTTTGTTGTAGTATTGTAGTTAGATTGCCGCACCTGAATTGACAGGATGTGCCAGCGCGGGAGACAAACAAACTCATCAGCCTTGAAGGCTTAAGTCCTTGCAACCACGAAGAAGCTGACTCCAGCATCTTCACACATGCTCTCCATGCAGCCAAGCAACAAATGAAGTCTGTGTTGATTGAGGCATGCAACACAGATATTCTTGTTGTTGCAGTCAGTGCAGGCTTAGAAATTATGTGGGTATAATTTGGCCAGGGTCAGTCCATTAGGTGATTGCCAATTCATGATATGGTAGTAATTGTTGGCCCAGAGAAATCCAGTGGCATGCTGTCCTTCCACGCCAGTGGAAAGACAGTTGTGTCAGCTTTTCATGGTAAAGGCAAGAAAACTGCATGTCAGGCAACAGTGTGCAAAATGCAAACTGAAAGCCCTGCCAACTGTGGCTGGCAAAAAGATGGAGAGGTCTGGACAATCCCTCCACCTATTGTTCAGACTTGTGAGCAGTTGACAAAATGTGTCTAAAAGACTGAATCCCGAGGACGATGCAAATGCTACCACTTCATGCTTAAGTGTACACAGTTGTGTGTCTGCAAATGTGAGGACTAAAAGAAGAACCAAACTGTTACGGTTTGGTTCCATATGACCAAAGTGCAGTCCAGTCCAGTCCAGTCCAGCATAATACAGTACAGTCCAGTACAGTACTACAGTCCAATACAGTACAGTCCAGTATAATACAGTCCAGTCCAGTAAAGCACAGTACAGTGCCGTACAGTGCAGTACAGTATAATACAGTGCCGTACAGTGCCTACAGTGCCGTACAGTACAGCACAGCACAGTACAGTATAGTACAGCACAGCACAGCACAGCACAGCATTTGTATCATCATAATATCCAATAATTAAAATTTTGTAAATGCAGAATTGGATTTCACATACTCAAAAACATATATTTGGATGTATAGACCATCAAAATAGGATTATTCAATCAAAATATAGTTCAAACACCATTTAAAACCACTTCGAATGGCGGCCATCTTGAAAAATGGCGGCCATATTGTTTTTTCAAGTGGATCTCGTACTTTTCTGAGAGAGTACGTTCTGAAGCACTTGTGTGCCAAATTTGGTGCTTGTATCACCAAGTGAAAGATCGTTTCAGCAATCTGCTCCACTATAACTCATGTCTGTCCCTGCAGCCTAAAGCATATGAAACACCCCTCCTCCACAGCACTTGGCACCTTCCCAATCAAGGGGATTGCCACCAGCAGTGTAGGAGAGACAACTAGCAAACAACCAGTGAACATTTCATTATCAATACACAAGTTTAAAACCATTAGTCCTTCCATAACTTTCAATGCAGTCAGATGTGTGTATGTGTATGCAGGGCACGGGTTGCCCCGTGACAGATACTAATGAGGCTCTGTTCCATTTAGTGTAGCACAATGGTTCTCAAACCTTTTGATTTCAAGGACCCCCATAACTCTGAGAGCTAGTGTACAAATGGAACCAAGTCTTAGTCTGGTCGACTATATCAGAATCTTAGTCTTTTAGTCTTTTCGTTTTGTCGACACAATTAACACTTCACCCAGGGTACTTGATCGTGTTCCAGGGGATCCTCAGCAAAATGTGTTAACGTAGCATTAAATCACTTGAACCACTTTATAACCCCTACAGTACTGTCCATAGTTTTTGAGTGGTGCCAGCCACTCCTACACTTGACTGTGTGTGTGGGTCCTTCCGTCCGTCCGCCCGTCCGTCTGTCCGTTTGAGCACGGCCTCAACAGCTGCAGCTGATTGCAACACAAGGATGCAACCAGTTACACTAATTGAAAGGCACCACTCTCTTCACACTGGGTGTGATTTTTTTTTTACATTTTAACAACACAGATCTTGTATGGGGGCTCCTTGGCACAAACCATTTTCAGACGGGGGGGCCACAGACAAAAAGGTTTGAGAGCCACTGGTTCAGATCATAGGTTTCACTCTATCCCAGTGGTGGAATGTTTTACTTTAGTAAACGTATCAATTCCGCAATCTAGGAATACAAGTAAAAAGTCTGGTGTTCAGAATGTACTTGAGTAAAAGTACAAAAGTGTTGGTATCATTTTGAAAATGACTTTAAAGTAACTAAGTACATTTACTCAAGTGCTTTACTTAAGTACAGTTTTGAGGTACTTTTATATTCATATATATTCAAATTAATATTGAATATTACTGTAAAGTAACTGGAGTGCTGTACTTGAGGTACTTTTACTTTAATGGAGTATTTCCAATTGTCTATACTCTTCTGCTCCACTACATCTCAGAGGCATATTGTACTTTTACTCCACTACAATTATTTGAGAACTTGAGTTACTAGTTACTTTGCAGATATAAATGATTACATTATAAAACATACATTAACCACTTAAGCCCTATTTTATACCTAGGCTATCTGAAAATAGCCGATCTACAAGCTCACAACGTGAGCTTGTAGATCGCATTGCGACGCGTTGTGAGCCTGTAGATCTTCTATTTTCAAACATTTTAGTACTTTTACTTTTGGTACTTTAAATACATTTTGATACCAATACTTTTGTACTTTTACTCAAGTGCATTTTTAATTCCGGACTTGTGCTTGTAACGGAGTACTTCTTCTACATTGCAGTATTGATACTTTTACTTAAGTAAAACATTAATGAGTACTACTTTTCCCACCACTGACCATGTGTGAACAAGGATGGACATTGGGGAGAGAACACCTGTCTTCATTTAGTGCAGCTTTCCCCACAGGGCTCTGCACGGTTGAGTTGTGAATGTGCGTATTCTTCATATTGGCGCTGTCAGGCAGAAACCTTGTATCTCCATGGTTCAACTTTTTATGTCTTTCCCACAAATGAATGGCCTACTTCATCGACCCCGACATGTTGTGCAGAAGTTGTGAAAATAGCAGATTTACAAGCTCACAATGCGTCGCATCACGACGCGTTGTGAGCTTGTAAGATGTACGGAGCCCCTGAAGGGACATTACTAGGTAGATTGTTTTAAGTGTAGATACATTTTTTTAAAGGGTCACTTTATTTTTAAAAGCTGGCGGTTTATGTTTTGTGGTATGGGAAAAAAAAATCATATGTTGGCAGAAAAAAAGGAGGAGGCTATAAAAACAAAATATTTAGGGGTTGAATTTTTTTTAAGGGGGAAGGATTGTTTTGGGGGGGGTTAACATTTTTTTTTATAGTTGCTTAATTATTAAAGGGTGTATAGAATAATCTTTTTAGAGAATTACATTTTTGTAAAGAGGGATGATTTTTGTTTTTAGGAGAAAAAGTTTTTTTTTTTCAAAGTGAGTTTTTTTTTCAAAGTGAGTGTTTTTTTTCAAAGTCGTGCGCACGATTTTGAAAAGGAGGAAAAATATTTTTTTTTCAAAGAAAAATATTTTTTTTTTTTTCAAAGATTTTTTTTTTTTTCAAAGATTTTTTTTTTTCTCAAAGATTATTATCATTTTTTTCCAAGTTTTTTTTTTTCAAAGTGAGTGTTTTTTTTTCAAGTATTGTTTCATCTTCAAAGTTTTTTTTTCAACGGCCGGGGGTCCACAGGGGTCCCCGTGGCGGGGGTGGCAGCCGGGGTTCCACCGAGGTCCCAGTGGACTGGCCAGGGGTCCACGGGGCTCCCCGTGTCGGCCGGTGCTCAGCTGCCCGACCCGTCCGAAGGGCCACCCTTCCTGGGTACCAGATGGGACGAGTGCCCTCCCTACCCTGGAGGTGCGCCTCGGAGCTCCGGGCGGCCCGTGGACCGTCTCTACCCGGCAAGCGTGGGGTCCCCTCTTCCCCCTCTGCTGAGTTGCTCCGGGGCTCGGGCAGGGACAACGGGGGACCCACCTGGAGCTCGGAGGCACACCTCCAGAGCTGGGAGGGGGGCACTCGTCCCATCTGGTACCCAGGAAGAGTGGCCCTTCGGACGGGTCATTATTATTTCCCCCTTTTCTCTTCTGGACGATTTTCTAATGCAAGTTTAGTCTGAAGTAATTGCGTCGCTTTTTAGTTTCAATAAATTGTAGAATATTAAGTAGGTCTATAATATGCCACCAACGTAATAACACAATGTAGAATGGAGTAGCCTATATAATGCCCCCATCTTTCTAATTCATTAACATGCCTCATGCTTCTGCTATTGCAGCTATTGGAGAACTAAAACTAGATAGGCTTAGAGAGAGCTTTGCCTATTTATAGAATCACTTCTACAAATTAAAAAAGAATAAAAACATACATGCATGCATGTATACAGTATAACCATATAGACCTATTTAACTACTGCTGGAGCCCATATTATGTGAATGAGATTACAGGATTGAAAAACTACTTTGATCAAAAATAAGTTACTTCTATACTTACTTCCAACTTCTACAAGTGAAAGAGAGGTGATTCACTCTAACAATCGTCTTGGGTCATCTTCCTAATTAACATGCTAATCATCGTCTCATCATCTTGGGTCATGTTCTGCTATTGCAGCTATTAAGTACCTCAAATGGCATGTGAATGCAGAGGTGAGTCGTCTTGGGTCATCATTGACATGCTAAGGTACAGCTATTGTCATTGAAGTTATTGAAATAATAAATCAAATAGATAGGTCACTTTAACTCATCACAACCACGTAGCCTACAAAATCAGGGTCTTTATTTGCCACTCTTTGCAGAAATGTATACATCAGCAATAACTGTGTCATCACATCATCACTGTGTCATCATGTTGGGTGTGTTGTTCAAGCCCTCTTAGATGGCTGGCTGTAGACATGGTCAGGTCAGGTTGTAACCTTGGCAGGGCGTCCAGCAGCAATCCGATGTTTTCCACCAAAGCTGTGTGTGTGCGCGTGTGTGTGTGTGTGTGTGTGTGTGTGTGCGTGTGTGTGTGTGTGCGCACACACACACACACACACACACACACACACACACACACACACACACACACACACACACACACACACACACACACATATATATATATATTTATACACATATACATACACACTGATATAAATGACAGCTTAAATTAAAAGTGCATACAAGAATTACAAATAGACATTTGTGCTTTGACATTTGCCATGTTCATGACTGCTGTTTCCTACATTATCAATTGCTTATGTCACGTTGAACTCTGTTGAATAGTATTACCCCACAAAACATATAGATCTTAGTTCATTACATAAGTCATTACATGCTAAATGTTGCATTTATCTCATGCTATGCCGACATACATTCCCACATTCATGTTGCTAACAGAAAGCCTTTGGCCAAAAAATAGACCAATTAAAAACACTTTTTCTTTTGCACTTGAAGTATACTTAGCTTACATGCAAAGACTCAAACCATTGGAGGGGGGTAACTCTTGGAAGCTAGTGTACTTTACTATCATCAGGATGACTTGAACCATTGAACAGGGGTGTGGGGGGTAACCCATTTTTGAAATCTTGGAAGCCTGGGATGTCAAAGATGAAAGTCTGAATGAACTCCCAAACCTGGGAACATGGTTTCAGGGAAATTGAGATCGAAGACATAAAATGCTTTAAAACACCCATCACCCAAAAGAGATGGGTGCGCCAAGGCCGCCCCATTTATTATCACATAAGCTTGGGAACACTTATGCCCCTCCCCTAGCATAAAAACATATGGATACTCTGTGGTTGCTGCGGTCAGCTACTGCACCAGGTTTGCCACAGGCTGAAGAAGAAAAGAAAAGAGAGGAAAGAACAAGATTATTACGAGTTGATACAACAGGTTAAATTGAACTCCAAAGCTCCAGTGCTGTAGTCAAGTCACTATATCTGGAGTCTAGGTTGAGTTAATTCCCCAGTAGTGCTCAAGTCCAAATAGTGTCCAAAGTTACTGAACATGAGTGTGAATGCACATGTAGGTGGAACACACATGCCTGCCCTTACACAGCATTAAAATAATGTCACTGTAATTAGCTATCAATATCTTATGCCAACTTATATATTAGGCTATATTACAAAAAATGTGTCTGCATGATCCAACTGTTTGTTGGGCTTCTTCCTCACGGAAGACCAAGGCTGGAGACCAAGGCTGGGGCGCTAACCCATACTGCTCCCGGAGTATGTGAGCTCTATGTGAATACCAGCTGAGAGCAAATCTACTGTATGTTGACGCGAAGGTCACCCGTCTTCTCCTTCCTGGCCGGCCATGTGAGTGATCTTCGCAGAGAATTCAGGGTTCATCTCCCAGTACACTCAGGATTTAACATCGAGAAATCATGAGAAATCTACAGACAGGAAAAGACAAAAAAATGTGTAAGGCACAAACAATAATCGATTTAGTCTGTACTAAACTTATTCTGTGAGATGTAACCTCACCATGCCTTGAGTGTCCACTAGATGCGGCAACTCTTCGATTATGGCTTGGATTGAATTTGTCCCATCTGCAGTCTGCAGTGGTGGCCACATGTTTTGGCAAGGCTTGTCTGCAGTTATTTGATTCTGTGAAGAGCAGAAAAAGATTAACTCAAGCTAATGGTGATAGATGAACATCCAAGTTTACAAGAACGGTTTGTTGCAAAAAGCATAGTCACATCCACTCCTAAATGTACAGTAGTCACATGAGTTGGATTGAGATAGAAGGGCAACTTGTACCTTATTTCAATCCAAGACACCTTGCTTTACCTTTTTCATGTGACTCCTCCCTGGCCTGGGTTGAAACATGCATCATAAAGTAGAGAAAGATATCAGAAAAGAACACACACAAACACACATGCACACATTAGGAAATAACCAGCAGCAACACTGAAATTAAGAGTTGCCAATAATGGTTCACATTACAGTAGGATTCACAATGGAATGTTTTGTAACAATGTATTAACTTTACTTACTGTCCCATGACAGTCCCTCAGGCATGGAAATGTATCCACTATCGATGACACCAGCTTTGCCTTCGTAGCTGAAGTTGGAATTTAAAACAATAGACATTTTATTAACATTTCTTTTTGGATAGTAGGGCCAAACATATTTTATTGCTTTACCTTAGCTTGACATTCCTTTCCTTTAGCTGTGCTAAATTATTCTAAATAGCCTGTATTGTACATACAACTGATATTTGTTTAAGTAGGCCATCTTTTACATGGCTAAAATTCTACATTTTGATGCTGGCCCCTCTCACATCAGTAAATTGCTTTGCTTAGTGTCTGTGCTACTCTCTGTTTCTCTAAAATGCAAGTGTGCTGACCGCCATCATCTGTAGCTAATACACTGACTATATATAAGTACCTCATACAACCCCAATTCAAATGATCTGAACTATCCTGTTTAAACCTAGTTCACACCCGAGATTACCTGGATGAGATTGTTCAGAATGCTTTTGTGGTTCGCATTAGTGAAAATGTACCACTAACCACACACTAGTCAACAAATGGGCTTAATCTGTGTGTGAGAATACTCACTTCTCTACGAAGCTCTCCATCAGATGAGACGAGTATACGGACCATTGATCTTCTTTCAGTCATAGAGATGTAATGGCTTTCCTGGAAACTGGCATCCAAGCATTTCCCATCACCGGTTTTGTTGAGGATTTCACATATTCTATTTAAAAAAAAGAGGAATGACTAAAGGAATTGAAAAGAAAAAAACATGAATCTCCAAATAGACTAATCAGACAAAGTTGTTTGTAACCCTACCTACCTATAGTCAAGGTGAAGCTAGTCTTGTAAAGCTGCTTTAACAGAAAAATTGAACTTACAGTGCAAATGTTGCTGCTTCCTCCCCTGAAACGCTTTGCTGTTCTGTAGGCAATTCTGGAGTGCCTTCTGGGGCTTGAATCCTGAAAAGTATGAAAAGGGAATTATTGCTTTATCAGAACTATACAATTGATACATTTGTTAAAATCAAATACAAAACAATTACACTCTATTTATTAATTTATTTTAATCAATGTGTTTACAACACATCCCTAATACTACAGTATGTGAGAATTTGGCCTTCAACCTAGCTAAGTTGAGTGCAACTTTTTAATCCTGTCGTCCTCTAACTTTTCCCATTCCTCCACTTAAGTCGCACAGCATTCCACCTCACCAAACACATGTATGAAAAAATGGCTATTTTGTCCAACATGTAAAAAAAGAAAAACATGATGTGAACATACACGGTACATTATAATAATAATGTAAAGTATACATGATGTGAACATGCACGGTATATCATAAGGGTAATAATAATAATAATAATAATAATAATGTGAAGTATACATGATGTGAACAAGCGCGGTATATCATAATAATAATAATAATAATAATAATAATAATAATAATGTAAAGTATACATGATGTGAACAAGCACGGTATATCATAATAATAATAATAATAATGTAAAGTATACATGATGTGAACAAGCACGGTATATCATACTAATAATAATAATAATAATAATAATGTAAAGTATACATGATGTGAACATGCACGGTTCATCATTATAAAAATTATGTTAAGTATCATAGCAGTATAGTACAGTAGAGTATAGCAACAACACCTCATTAAGCTACAAGTACAGTACAGTATAGCAACAACACCTCAATAAGCTACAGTAGGTATGCTACATCGCACAACGTTGTCGGCCCCAAAAATAGCAGATCTACAAGCTCACAGCGCGTCGCGGACGCAACATGTTGTGAGCTTGTAGATCTACTATTTTCGGTGTCAACGTTATTCATGTGATAGAACATGATAGAACATGCCAGCCAATATGATGACATTCTCTCCCTAGAATTAAATCACTTTGAAACGCTGCGCTCCATGTACCAGTGGTTCTCAAACTTTTTCATGTCAAGGACCCCCAAAATGACACTTATTACCCCACGGACCCCCATTTGAAAAGATAAGCCATGGACCCCAATAAGAGAAGGTTTTTACGGCTCTCTAGCAGTGATTCTCAACCATTTTAATTTCAAGGGCCCCCAGTTTAACATGCATTAGGCTACGGACCCCCATTTAATGGCATCTATACCTCTGGGACCCCAATTCATATTGTAAAATCAATGTTAATTTAACTCTTGAGAGTGTACAAATGGAACCAAATGGACCCGTATGGGTCTGTAACTCTGAGAGTTAAATTAACATTGATTTTAATTTTTTCCATCATTTAGCTGGGGACCCCCTGGAACCCCCTCAAGTACCCCTGGGGGTCCACGGACCCCACTTTGAGAATCAATGCCATATACAACATAAATATGATCGGCAACGTACATTAAGGTAGTGGATTTGGCGTTGAGTGCCAGACTGCCAGTGCTAGCTGGGTGCTACCCATGGAGCTAACGGTGCTAATGTTAGCGTTAGCTAACATAATGGCTAACGTTAGTAAGCAAGCTGTACACACCATACCTCTATGGTACACACGCATTCATTCATTCATTAATTCTCCCAGATAGCGGTAGATTAATGAGAGCACCTTATCACTTACAATAATTTCCTTGTAAACAAATGAACGTTAGCTGACCAGCTATTTCCTCCGTGGTGGAAACTGGAAACTGGAAGTGGAAAGTCTGGTGACCAAATTTGGTCAAAGAGGAAGTGACGTACTGATTTTCAAACTCGTGCGCACGACTTCAAAGTCGTGCGCACGAGTTTGAAAAGGAGAGGTTTTATTTTCAAGATAGGTAATAATTTTTTTTGTAAAAGTTTTTTTTTTTTTTGTAAAAGTTTTTTTTTTCAAAGTTTTTTTTTTTTAAGTCATGCATGAAAAAAAAAAATATTGAAAAAAAACATTATATTCCCTAAATAAAAAAAATCATCCCCCTTTAAAAAAATGTCATACTCTAAAAATATTATTTTATACACCCTTAAATAATAAAGCAACTATAAAAAAAAGTCACCCCCCCAAAAAAAAAATCTTTCCCCTTTTAAAATAAATGTCATCCCCTAAAAAAAAATATTTTAGAGCCTTGTTCTTTTTCTGCCAAGATATTATTTTTTTCACCATACCACAAAACATAAACCGCCAGCTTTTAAAAATAAAGTGACCCTTCCAAAAAAATGTACCTACCCTTAATACAATTTACCTAGTGATGTCCCTTCAGGGGCTCCGTAAAGATGGGCTATTTTCGGTATGTTTTAAATCATTTTGAAGGTGGAAGTGGTTATAGTCTGTCTCAATAAATCAATCAATCAATCAATCAATCAATCAATCAATCAACTTTATTGTCACAATACAATTACAGGAAAAAGTGAGGTGAAACTCGTATTCATGCAGGCTTTCACCACGCTTGCAGTTTAAAAGAGTAAATAAAGAATTAGAATTATAAGAAGGGAGAATAAAAAAATGAGTGGCCTCCTGGTGGCGCTATAATAGGCCAATATGAAAAGGGTGGCATTTCTTCCTCAGCCTAGTGGGAATGTTCCTGCAAAAGATTTTGTCCAATTTTTGGACAGAACCTGAAGGAGTAATAGCAAAAAAAAAAGTTTTACAAAAGTCAGCACAGAGTGCCGCGCTACAAGCTTGTAGATCTGCTATTTTTGGAAAATCACAGATACCACAGATATTATAGCAACATACGTAAAAAAAAAAAAAAAAAATACTGTTAGGATTTAGAAGACATTTGTAGAATCAAAGATTTGAGTTAAAAATAAATATATTCAAATATTTGCCACGATTTTTCAAAAATAGCAGATCTGCAAGCTCATTGCACCATAGCTCGGTGCCGTGCTATGAGCTTGTAGATCTGCTATTTTTGAATAGCCCAAAGAAATACAAAAAAATGACACTGATGCGGCAGGTCTTAAAGGGTTAAACATCCTATTTTGTGTAAAATATAAGTATTTTTTAGGTGAACTACTCATTTAAGTACAGCACTTGAATACATGTATTTAGTTACTTTTCGGCACTGACATCGTCAGCACAGGCTTTGATCACGGCCGAAACATTTGAGAAATGCGTAAATCCTTTGAAGATCACCAATGACAAGGCTGCAATGAGTTCACCGTGTTCTCTGACTCAACGAGCAGACCTTTGAATCCCACCTTTTCATCTGATATCGTCGCTGTCAGGTGGAAACCTCACATATCCAAACCGTATACATGACCAACTGGCGGCCACATGCGGCCCCCACCTTCACTTAATGCGGCCTGCAGGTTAATATCAGAATACTGATCATTATTGATTTCAGCTGTTACAATTCCCAAAATGCAAACATGACCCGCTTTAATTACTTAATTACTTAGCTACAAAAAAAAATCTGGATTCCAATTAAAAAAATACAAAAATAGCAGATCTACAAGCTCAAAACGCGTCGCACTACGATGCGCTTTGAGCTTGTGGATCGGCAATTTTTGCTACTTCTGTGTGACATAGAATGGCGAAAAAAGTTAAAATACAGAGAGACAATGTAGTGTGGCCCTCTGGAGTGAGTGTGGAAATATAGTGGCCCTCTCCATCATCAAAGTTGCCCACCACTGGTCCAAACTGTTTCTTCTTCTTTTTAGAATTCAAATTCAAAAATAGCAAAAAATATTGCAGATCTACAAGCTCAAAGCGCGTCGCACCGCTTGTAGATCGTTTTGTGCGACACTCATTTGATTAAGTAGGGCGTTAATGTACGGAGAAAAAAAAAATGGTTGAAAATTTGTGGAGATGCGAGGTTTGTCTCCGACAGCAACGGTAGAAACCTCAATTTATCCGCTATGTAGAGAGAACCTTGGAACTTCATTTGAATTAATGAATGGCGTGAAATCAAAGCAAGGGAACTCCTCCTCAATGGATGGATGTGGAGAAGGCTTTGAACTAGGAGGCCATTATAAAGGACAAGTACTGTACATGACTGTTCTTGTTTTATACTTGGTCATACAACGGCATGGAAAAATAATAGCCAATTTACAAGCTCAGAGATCGGCTGGCAGTCCGTGGACATGCTATTCATTTCAATAGTTTAAAGCTTTCTCTACAGTATAACCTTTGATTTCCATTTTAGTTTACTGTTTTAAACTTTAAAGGTAGGGTAGGCCTAAGTGATATTCTTTGGTTAAAACAAAAAGTATTTTGTTAAAAGGTTAAAATACTATATTCTGATAGTAATCATTGCTATAGAGTTTTTTTCAGTAACAGATGTCTCCCTGTCTCTCCAGCTCTTTAATAAACAGAAAATACATTTTTCAGTGGGTGTCAAAATCTCAGCCAATTAGGAGAAAGTACCCATTTTTAAGCTTAATTTGTATAGTGTTCCAGTTCCAATTTTGTCTGCTCATTTCTTAGTGTCATCACTTCGAATTTCACTTGTTTAATCTGTATCCTGATTGAGTTCTTATAGTCTGGTCGACTATATCAGAATCTTAGTCTTTTAGTCTTTTCGTTTTGTCGACACAATTAACACTTCACCCAGGGTACTTGATCGTGTTCCAGGGGATCCTCAGCAAAATGTGTTAACGTAGCATTAAATCACTTGAACCACTTTATAACCCCTACAGTACTGTCCATAGTTTTTGAGTGGTGCCAGCCACTCCTACACTTGACTGTGTGTGTGGGTCCTTCCGTCCGTCCGCCCGTCCGTCTGTCCGTTTGAGCACGGCCTCAACAGCTGCAGCTGATTGCAACACAAGGATGCAACCAGTTACACTAATTGAAAGGCACCACTCTCTTCACACTGGGTGTGATTTTTTTTTTACATTTTAACAACACAGATCTTGTATGGGGGCTCCTTGGCACAAACCATTTTCAGACGGGGGGGCCACAGACAAAAAGGTTTGAGAGCCACTGGTTCAGATCATAGGTTTCACTCTATCCCAGTGGTGGAATGTTTTACTTTAGTAAACGTATCAATTCCGCAATCTAGGAATACAAGTAAAAAGTCTGGTGTTCAGAATGTACTTGAGTAAAAGTACAAAAGTGTTGGTATCATTTTGAAAATGACTTTAAAGTAACTAAGTACATTTACTCAAGTGCTTTACTTAAGTACAGTTTTGAGGTACTTTTATATTCATATATATTCAAATTAATATTGAATATTACTGTAAAGTAACTGGAGTGCTGTACTTGAGGTACTTTTACTTTAATGGAGTATTTCCAATTGTCTATACTCTTCTGCTCCACTACATCTCAGAGGCATATTGTACTTTTACTCCACTACAATTATTTGAGAACTTGAGTTACTAGTTACTTTGCAGATATAAATGATTACATTATAAAACATACATTAACCACTTAAGCCCTATTTTATACCTAGGCTATCTGAAAATAGCCGATCTACAAGCTCACAACGTGAGCTTGTAGATCGCATTGCGACGCGTTGTGAGCCTGTAGATCTTCTATTTTCAAACATTTTAGTACTTTTACTTTTGGTACTTTAAATACATTTTGATACCAATACTTTTGTACTTTTACTCAAGTGCATTTTTAATTCCGGACTTGTGCTTGTAACGGAGTACTTCTTCTACATTGCAGTATTGATACTTTTACTTAAGTAAAACATTAATGAGTACTACTTTTCCCACCACTGACCATGTGTGAACAAGGATGGACATTGGGGAGAGAACACCTGTCTTCATTTAGTGCAGCTTTCCCCACAGGGCTCTGCACGGTTGAGTTGTGAATGTGCGTATTCTTCATATTGGCGCTGTCAGGCAGAAACCTTGTATCTCCATGGTTCAACTTTTTATGTCTTTCCCACAAATGAATGGCCTACTTCATCGACCCCGACATGTTGTGCAGAAGTTGTGAAAATAGCAGATTTACAAGCTCACAATGCGTCGCATCACGACGCGTTGTGAGCTTGTAAGATGTACGGAGCCCCTGAAGGGACATTACTAGGTAGATTGTTTTAAGTGTAGATACATTTTTTTAAAGGGTCACTTTATTTTTAAAAGCTGGCGGTTTATGTTTTGTGGTATGGGAAAAAAAAATCATATGTTGGCAGAAAAAAAGGAGGAGGCTATAAAAACAAAATATTTAGGGGTTGAATTTTTTTTAAGGGGGAAGGATTGTTTTGGGGGGGGTTAACATTTTTTTTTATAGTTGCTTAATTATTAAAGGGTGTATAGAATAATCTTTTTAGAGAATTACATTTTTGTAAAGAGGGATGATTTTTGTTTTTAGGAGAAAAAGTTTTTTTTTTTCAAAGTGAGTTTTTTTTTCAAAGTGAGTGTTTTTTTTCAAAGTCGTGCGCACGATTTTGAAAAGGAGGAAAAATATTTTTTTTTCAAAGAAAAATATTTTTTTTTTTTTCAAAGATTTTTTTTTTTTTCAAAGATTTTTTTTTTTCTCAAAGATTATTATCATTTTTTTCCAAGTTTTTTTTTTTCAAAGTGAGTGTTTTTTTTTCAAGTATTGTTTCATCTTCAAAGTTTTTTTTTCAACGGCCGGGGGTCCACAGGGGTCCCCGTGGCGGGGGTGGCAGCCGGGGTTCCACCGAGGTCCCAGTGGACTGGCCAGGGGTCCACGGGGCTCCCCGTGTCGGCCGGTGCTCAGCTGCCCGACCCGTCCGAAGGGCCACCCTTCCTGGGTACCAGATGGGACGAGTGCCCTCCCTACCCTGGAGGTGCGCCTCGGAGCTCCGGGCGGCCCGTGGACCGTCTCTACCCGGCAAGCGTGGGGTCCCCTCTTCCCCCTCTGCTGAGTTGCTCCGGGGCTCGGGCAGGGACAACGGGGGACCCACCTGGAGCTCGGAGGCACACCTCCAGAGCTGGGAGGGGGGCACTCGTCCCATCTGGTACCCAGGAAGAGTGGCCCTTCGGACGGGTCATTATTATTTCCCCCTTTTCTCTTCTGGACGATTTTCTAATGCAAGTTTAGTCTGAAGTAATTGCGTCGCTTTTTAGTTTCAATAAATTGTAGAATATTAAGTAGGTCTATAATATGCCACCAACGTAATAACACAATGTAGAATGGAGTAGCCTATATAATGCCCCCATCTTTCTAATTCATTAACATGCCTCATGCTTCTGCTATTGCAGCTATTGGAGAACTAAAACTAGATAGGCTTAGAGAGAGCTTTGCCTATTTATAGAATCACTTCTACAAATTAAAAAAGAATAAAAACATACATGCATGCATGTATACAGTATAACCATATAGACCTATTTAACTACTGCTGGAGCCCATATTATGTGAATGAGATTACAGGATTGAAAAACTACTTTGATCAAAAATAAGTTACTTCTATACTTACTTCCAACTTCTACAAGTGAAAGAGAGGTGATTCACTCTAACAATCGTCTTGGGTCATCTTCCTAATTAACATGCTAATCATCGTCTCATCATCTTGGGTCATGTTCTGCTATTGCAGCTATTAAGTACCTCAAATGGCATGTGAATGCAGAGGTGAGTCGTCTTGGGTCATCATTGACATGCTAAGGTACAGCTATTGTCATTGAAGTTATTGAAATAATAAATCAAATAGATAGGTCACTTTAACTCATCACAACCACGTAGCCTACAAAATCAGGGTCTTTATTTGCCACTCTTTGCAGAAATGTATACATCAGCAATAACTGTGTCATCACATCATCACTGTGTCATCATGTTGGGTGTGTTGTTCAAGCCCTCTTAGATGGCTGGCTGTAGACATGGTCAGGTCAGGTTGTAACCTTGGCAGGGCGTCCAGCAGCAATCCGATGTTTTCCACCAAAGCTGTGTGTGTGCGCGTGTGTGTGTGTGTGTGTGTGTGTGTGCGTGTGTGTGTGTGTGCGCACACACACACACACACACACACACACACACACACACACACACACACACACACACACACACACACACACACACACACACACACACACACACATATATATATATATTTATACACATATACATACACACTGATATAAATGACAGCTTAAATTAAAAGTGCATACAAGAATTACAAATAGACATTTGTGCTTTGACATTTGCCATGTTCATGACTGCTGTTTCCTACATTATCAATTGCTTATGTCACGTTGAACTCTGTTGAATAGTATTACCCCACAAAACATATAGATCTTAGTTCATTACATAAGTCATTACATGCTAAATGTTGCATTTATCTCATGCTATGCCGACATACATTCCCACATTCATGTTGCTAACAGAAAGCCTTTGGCCAAAAAATAGACCAATTAAAAACACTTTTTCTTTTGCACTTGAAGTATACTTAGCTTACATGCAAAGACTCAAACCATTGGAGGGGGGTAACTCTTGGAAGCTAGTGTACTTTACTATCATCAGGATGACTTGAACCATTGAACAGGGGTGTGGGGGGTAACCCATTTTTGAAATCTTGGAAGCCTGGGATGTCAAAGATGAAAGTCTGAATGAACTCCCAAACCTGGGAACATGGTTTCAGGGAAATTGAGATCGAAGACATAAAATGCTTTAAAACACCCATCACCCAAAAGAGATGGGTGCGCCAAGGCCGCCCCATTTATTATCACATAAGCTTGGGAACACTTATGCCCCTCCCCTAGCATAAAAACATATGGATACTCTGTGGTTGCTGCGGTCAGCTACTGCACCAGGTTTGCCACAGGCTGAAGAAGAAAAGAAAAGAGAGGAAAGAACAAGATTATTACGAGTTGATACAACAGGTTAAATTGAACTCCAAAGCTCCAGTGCTGTAGTCAAGTCACTATATCTGGAGTCTAGGTTGAGTTAATTCCCCAGTAGTGCTCAAGTCCAAATAGTGTCCAAAGTTACTGAACATGAGTGTGAATGCACATGTAGGTGGAACACACATGCCTGCCCTTACACAGCATTAAAATAATGTCACTGTAATTAGCTATCAATATCTTATGCCAACTTATATATTAGGCTATATTACAAAAAATGTGTCTGCATGATCCAACTGTTTGTTGGGCTTCTTCCTCACGGAAGACCAAGGCTGGAGACCAAGGCTGGGGCGCTAACCCATACTGCTCCCGGAGTATGTGAGCTCTATGTGAATACCAGCTGAGAGCAAATCTACTGTATGTTGACGCGAAGGTCACCCGTCTTCTCCTTCCTGGCCGGCCATGTGAGTGATCTTCGCAGAGAATTCAGGGTTCATCTCCCAGTACACTCAGGATTTAACATCGAGAAATCATGAGAAATCTACAGACAGGAAAAGACAAAAAAATGTGTAAGGCACAAACAATAATCGATTTAGTCTGTACTAAACTTATTCTGTGAGATGTAACCTCACCATGCCTTGAGTGTCCACTAGATGCGGCAACTCTTCGATTATGGCTTGGATTGAATTTGTCCCATCTGCAGTCTGCAGTGGTGGCCACATGTTTTGGCAAGGCTTGTCTGCAGTTATTTGATTCTGTGAAGAGCAGAAAAAGATTAACTCAAGCTAATGGTGATAGATGAACATCCAAGTTTACAAGAACGGTTTGTTGCAAAAAGCATAGTCACATCCACTCCTAAATGTACAGTAGTCACATGAGTTGGATTGAGATAGAAGGGCAACTTGTACCTTATTTCAATCCAAGACACCTTGCTTTACCTTTTTCATGTGACTCCTCCCTGGCCTGGGTTGAAACATGCATCATAAAGTAGAGAAAGATATCAGAAAAGAACACACACAAACACACATGCACACATTAGGAAATAACCAGCAGCAACACTGAAATTAAGAGTTGCCAATAATGGTTCACATTACAGTAGGATTCACAATGGAATGTTTTGTAACAATGTATTAACTTTACTTACTGTCCCATGACAGTCCCTCAGGCATGGAAATGTATCCACTATCGATGACACCAGCTTTGCCTTCGTAGCTGAAGTTGGAATTTAAAACAATAGACATTTTATTAACATTTCTTTTTGGATAGTAGGGCCAAACATATTTTATTGCTTTACCTTAGCTTGACATTCCTTTCCTTTAGCTGTGCTAAATTATTCTAAATAGCCTGTATTGTACATACAACTGATATTTGTTTAAGTAGGCCATCTTTTACATGGCTAAAATTCTACATTTTGATGCTGGCCCCTCTCACATCAGTAAATTGCTTTGCTTAGTGTCTGTGCTACTCTCTGTTTCTCTAAAATGCAAGTGTGCTGACCGCCATCATCTGTAGCTAATACACTGACTATATATAAGTACCTCATACAACCCCAATTCAAATGATCTGAACTATCCTGTTTAAACCTAGTTCACACCCGAGATTACCTGGATGAGATTGTTCAGAATGCTTTTGTGGTTCGCATTAGTGAAAATGTACCACTAACCACACACTAGTCAACAAATGGGCTTAATCTGTGTGTGAGAATACTCACTTCTCTACGAAGCTCTCCATCAGATGAGACGAGTATACGGACCATTGATCTTCTTTCAGTCATAGAGATGTAATGGCTTTCCTGGAAACTGGCATCCAAGCATTTCCCATCACCGGTTTTGTTGAGGATTTCACATATTCTATTTAAAAAAAAGAGGAATGACTAAAGGAATTGAAAAGAAAAAAACATGAATCTCCAAATAGACTAATCAGACAAAGTTGTTTGTAACCCTACCTACCTATAGTCAAGGTGAAGCTAGTCTTGTAAAGCTGCTTTAACAGAAAAATTGAACTTACAGTGCAAATGTTGCTGCTTCCTCCCCTGAAACGCTTTGCTGTTCTGTAGGCAATTCTGGAGTGCCTTCTGGGGCTTGAATCCTGAAAAGTATGAAAAGGGAATTATTGCTTTATCAGAACTATACAATTGATACATTTGTTAAAATCAAATACAAAACAATTACACTCTATTTATTAATTTATTTTAATCAATGTGTTTACAACACATCCCTAATACTACAGTATGTGAGAATTTGGCCTTCAACCTAGCTAAGTTGAGTGCAACTTTTTAATCCTGTCGTCCTCTAACTTTTCCCATTCCTCCACTTAAGTCGCACAGCATTCCACCTCACCAAACACATGTATGAAAAAATGGCTATTTTGTCCAACATGTAAAAAAAGAAAAACATGATGTGAACATACACGGTACATTATAATAATAATGTAAAGTATACATGATGTGAACATGCACGGTATATCATAAGGGTAATAATAATAATAATAATAATAATAATGTGAAGTATACATGATGTGAACAAGCGCGGTATATCATAATAATATTAATAATAATGTACATGATGTGAACATGCACAGTATATCATAATAATAATAATAATAATAATAATAATAATAATAATAATGTAAAGTATACATGATGTGAACAAGCACGGTATATCATAATAATAATAATAATAATGTAAAGTATACATGATGTGAACAAGCACGGTATATCATACTAATAATAATAATAATAATAATAATGTAAAGTATACATGATGTGAACATGCACGGTTCATCATTATAAAAATTATGTTAAGTATCATAGCAGTATAGTACAGTAGAGTATAGCAACAACACCTCATTAAGCTACAAGTACAGTACAGTATAGCAACAACACCTCAATAAGCTACAGTAGGTATGCTACATCGCACAACGTTGTCGGCCCCAAAAATAGCAGATCTACAAGCTCACAGCGCGTCGCGGACGCAACATGTTGTGAGCTTGTAGATCTACTATTTTCGGTGTCAACGTTATTCATGTGATAGAACATGATAGAACATGCCAGCCAATATGATGACATTCTCTCCCTAGAATTAAATCACTTTGAAACGCTGCGCTCCATGTACCAGTGGTTCTCAAACTTTTTCATGTCAAGGACCCCCAAAATGACACTTATTACCCCACGGACCCCCATTTGAAAAGATAAGCCATGGACCCCAATAAGAGAAGGTTTTTACGGCTCTCTAGCAGTGATTCTCAACCATTTTAATTTCAAGGGCCCCCAGTTTAACATGCATTAGGCTACGGACCCCCATTTAATGGCATCTATACCTCTGGGACCCCAATTCATATTGTAAAATCAATGTTAATTTAACTCTTGAGAGTGTACAAATGGAACCAAATGGACCCGTATGGGTCTGTAACTCTGAGAGTTAAATTAACATTGATTTTAATTTTTTCCATCATTTAGCTGGGGACCCCCTGGAACCCCCTCAAGTACCCCTGGGGGTCCACGGACCCCACTTTGAGAATCAATGCCATATACAACATAAATATGATCGGCAACGTACATTAAGGTAGTGGATTTGGCGTTGAGTGCCAGACTGCCAGTGCTAGCTGGGTGCTACCCATGGAGCTAACGGTGCTAATGTTAGCGTTAGCTAACATAATGGCTAACGTTAGTAAGCAAGCTGTACACACCATACCTCTATGGTACACACGCATTCATTCATTCATTAATTCTCCCAGATAGCGGTAGATTAATGAGAGCACCTTATCACTTACAATAATTTCCTTGTAAACAAATGAACGTTAGCTGACCAGCTATTTCCTCCGTGGTGGAAACTGGAAACTGGAAGTGGAAAGTCTGGTGACCAAATTTGGTCAAAGAGGAAGTGACGTACTGATTTTCAAACTCGTGCGCACGACTTCAAAGTCGTGCGCACGAGTTTGAAAAGGAGAGGTTTTATTTTCAAGATAGGTAATAATTTTTTTTGTAAAAGTTTTTTTTTTTTTTGTAAAAGTTTTTTTTTTCAAAGTTTTTTTTTTTTAAGTCATGCATGAAAAAAAAAAATATTGAAAAAAAACATTATATTCCCTAAATAAAAAAAATCATCCCCCTTTAAAAAAATGTCATACTCTAAAAATATTATTTTATACACCCTTAAATAATAAAGCAACTATAAAAAAAAGTCACCCCCCCAAAAAAAAAATCTTTCCCCTTTTAAAATAAATGTCATCCCCTAAAAAAAAATATTTTAGAGCCTTGTTCTTTTTCTGCCAACATATTATTTTTTTCACCATACCACAAAACATAAACCGCCAGCTTTTAAAAATAAAGTGACCCTTCCAAAAAAATGTACCTACCCTTAATACAATTTACCTAGTGATGTCCCTTCAGGGGCTCCGTAAAGATGGGCTATTTTCGGTATGTTTTAAATCATTTTGAAGGTGGAAGTGGTTATAGTCTGTCTCAATAAATCAATCAATCAATCAATCAATCAATCAATCAATCAACTTTATTGTCACAATACAATTACAGGAAAAAGTGAGGTGAAACTCGTATTCATGCAGGCTTTCACCACGCTTGCAGTTTAAAAGAGTAAATAAAGAATTAGAATTATAAGAAGGGAGAATAAAAAAATGAGTGGCCTCCTGGTGGCGCTATAATAGGCCAATATGAAAAGGGTGGCATTTCTTCCTCAGCCTAGTGGGAATGTTCCTGCAAAAGATTTTGTCCAATTTTTGGACAGAACCTGAAGGAGTAATAGCAAAAAAAAAAGTTTTACAAAAGTCAGCACAGAGTGCCGCGCTACAAGCTTGTAGATCTGCTATTTTTGGAAAATCACAGATACCACAGATATTATAGCAACATACGTAAAAAAGAAAAAAAAAAAATACTGTTAGGATTTAGAAGACATTTGTAGAATCAAAGATTTGAGTTAAAAATAAATATATTCAAATATTTGCCACGATTTTTCAAAAATAGCAGATCTGCAAGCTCATTGCACCATAGCTCGGTGCCGTGCTATGAGCTTGTAGATCTGCTATTTTTGAATAGCCCAAAGAAATACAAAAAAATGACACTGATGCGGCAGGTCTTAAAGGGTTAAACATCCTATTTTGTGTAAAATATAAGTATTTTTTAGGTGAACTACTCATTTAAGTACAGCACTTGAATACATGTATTTAGTTACTTTTCGGCACTGACATCGTCAGCACAGGCTTTGATCACGGCCGAAACATTTGAGAAATGCGTAAATCATTTGAAGATCACCAATGACAAGGCTGCAATGAGTTCACCGTGTTCTCTGACTCAACGAGCAGACCTTTGAATCCCACCTTTTCATCTGATATCGTCGCTGTCAGGTGGAAACCTCACATATCCAAACCGTATACATGACCAACTGGCGGCCACATGCGGCCCCCACCTTCACTTAATGCGGCCTGCAGGTTAATATCAGAATACTGATCATTATTGATTTCAGCTGTTACAATTCCCAAAATGCAAACATGACCCGCTTTAATTACTTAATTACTTAGCTACAAAAAAAAATCTGGATTCCAATTAAAAAAATACAAAAATAGCAGATCTACAAGCTCAAAACGCGTCGCACTACGATGCGCTTTGAGCTTGTGGATCGGCAATTTTTGCTACTTCTGTGTGACATAGAATGGCGAAAAAAGTTAAAATACAGAGAGACAATGTAGTGTGGCCCTCTGGAGTGAGTGTGGAAATATAGTGGCCCTCTCCATCATCAAAGTTGCCCACCACTGGTCCAAACTGTTTCTTCTTCTTTTTAGAATTTTCTTCTTTTTAGAATTCAAATTCAAAAATAGCAAAAATATTGGAGATCTACAAGCTCAAAGCGCGTCGCACCGCTTGTAGATCGTTTTGTGCGACACTCATTTGATTAAGTAGGGCGTTAATGTACGGAGAAAAGAAAATGTTGAAAATTTGTGGAGATGCGAGGTTTGTCTCCGACAGCAACGGTAGAAACCTCAATTTATCCGCTATGTAGAGAGAACCTTGGAACTTCATTTGAATTAATGAATGGCGTGAAATCAAAGCAAGGGAACTCCTCCTCAATGGATGGATGTGGAGAAGGCTTTGAACTAGGAGGCCATTATAAAGGACAAGTACTGTTTTATACTTGGTCATACAACGGCATGGAAAAATAATAGCCAATTTACAAGCTCAGAGATCGGCTGGCAGTCCGTGGACATGCTATTCATTTCAATAGTTTAAAGCTTTCTCTACAGCATAACCTTTGATTTCCATTGTAGTTTACTGTTTTAAACTTTAAAGGTAGGGTAGGCCTAAGTGATATTCTTTGGTTAAAACAAAAAGTATTTTGTTAAAAGGTTAAAATACTATATTCTGATAGTAATCATTGCTATAGAGTGTTTTTTTCAGTAACAGATGTCTCCCTGTCTCTCCAGCTCTTTAATAAACAGAAAATACATTTTTCAGTGGGTGTCAAAATCTCAGCCAATCAGGAGAAAGTACCCATTTTTAAGCTTAATTTGTATAGTGTTCCAGTTCCAATTTTGTCTGCTCATTTCTTAGTGTCATCATTTCCAATTTCACTTGTTTAATCTGTATCCTGATTGAGTTCTCTGTCCTGGTTGGATAAAATTGGAAATGAAACTGAAACTGAAATGAAAATGCATTTTCTGTTTAATAAAGAGGTGGAGAGACAAGGAGACTCTACAGCAATGAGTACTATCAGAATATAGAGCTATTTAACATTTATTTTAACCAAAGCAAATCACTTACCCTACCTTTAATAATGACTTTATCTCCTTCCTTGAACTGTCTTTTTCACGTCTTATCCATTATTAGTGTTCTTGTTGAGTTGAGTTGGAGTTAGCGCAGTCTTATACAGATCTTGGCACAACAGCATTTTGCTGTTGAAATGATGGCTGTTAAGGTCAAAGCCCAACAACACCTCCGGCTTGAACTCAAAACATGTGGCAAACTCACCCATAGGATGATTGAAGTGACCAAGGGCCACACATACACTCACAAGAGATATACTCTCTATAGATATCTGTTTCCCAAACAGTAGGTTGGGGCCCATATGTGGGTCGTGGACCCATTTTTTATGGGTCACGATAACCCTTTTTTTTTACCCCGTTTCCAAAAAAATAATAATAATCAAAGATTTTCAACAACAAAACAAATTTAAAACATCTTTCAAGTGCATGTCATAAATTGTCAAAGAGAATCTAAGAAGTTCCATGAAATGAAATACAAACTTTTTAATAAGCAGTTAAAATAGCTGATCTAGAAGCTCACAACGTAGTGAGCTTGTAGATCGGCTTTTTCACTATAGTTTGGGCTCCGGGGGAGACGTCAAATGTCTCTTTTGGGTCTTGAGCTAAAAAGTTTGGGAACCACTGCTCAGATACACATCAGCCTTCATATCCAGAGGCAGAAACAGCCACCTATAGTATGCACACAGCAGACAACACAAGCAGCAGCAGCAAAGAAAACAATACATAAATAAAGAAGTTCCTATACCTTGAGCTCGTCTTCTACTTGACTTCATCAGCTGTGTAGGTGATGGCCAAGGTCAAAATTCGGAACCCATGGATAGAGCCCCACTCTCTCTATAGGAGTGGTTTTCAAACGTTTTTGTGCCAAGGTCCCCCAAATTGATATGATGCGGTCGCGGACCCCCGCCTGAAAATGTGTTGTGCCAGGGACCCCCAGAAACAAAGATTTGTGTTCAAAAATTTCGCCTTAAAAAAAAAAAGATTTAAGTATTTGCACACATTCTCCAGTCTACAGTTAATTTAGTCGACTAAAATGTATTTTGGTGGTGCCTTGATGGCGTTGCAATGGCTGATTTTACACTCGGTTGCATGCTGAAAATGGCCGATCTACTGTACAAGCTCACAACACGTCGCGCTGCGAGGCTTGTAGATCTGCTAATATCTTCTTGTAGATCTGCTTGTTGATCTGCTAATTTCAGAGCGTAATACCCGAGCCCAAGCAAACATAAAATGACTTGTCTTTTAGTTCTACTGGATCTCTTCTTTACTAGTCCCTCCCTAACATTTTTGCACAGTTTTTATTTGTTCACAAATGAAATTGTCAATATATTTATTCTTTGTTTTAGTCATCATAGCTTAGTTTTTATTTCGTTTTTATGTAGTTTTCGTCAGTGAAAAAAGGTAGTCGACGATTTTTTTCCGTCATAGTTTTAGTCGACGAAATCAACACTGGTGATAGCCACGGTCATACTTCGGAACCCATGGATAGAGATAGAGCCCCACTCTCTGTAGTTAATAAATCAAATCTGCGCGTACCCAATCTTGGTGAATGAGGCCCCATGTCTCTGCTCCTATTTTTCGTGTTTCCATTACAGTACCAGGTAACCTACTAGGAGATACCCGGGGTCATTTGTTTTGTGTCCGTTCAGGTGAGGACATAATCTCCTCCTTTTCTCCAGTGTGGACCCGTTGGTGGTTAGTCAGGTTAGCGATCTCATTGAAACTCTTTTGACAATGTGTACAGTGAAAAGGTTTTTCTCCAGTGTGAAAACCGTGGTGTATCTTCAGATAACTAAATCGACTGAAACTCTTCTCACACAGTTTACAGTAGAAAGGTTTTTCTCCAGTGTGGACACGCTGGTGTCTCCTCAGGTCACCTATCTGATTGAAACTCTTGTGACACTGTTTACAGTGGTAAGGTTTCTCTCCAGTGTGGATTCGCAGGTGGGTCGTAAGACTACTCGACACTCTGAAACTCTTGCCACACTGTTTACAACAGAAAGGTTTTTCTCCGGTGTGGATACGTTGGTGTAGCTTCAGATTACCCAACTCACTGTAGCTCTTGTCACACCGTTGACATTGGAAAGGCTTTTCTCCAGTGTGGATTGGTTCGTGTCTTTTGAGAGTACCTAGCTGACTGAAACTCCTGCCACACTGTTTACAGTGGTAAGGTTTTTCTCCAGTGTGGACACGCAGGTGTGTCTTCAAAGAAGCTAACACATTGAAGCTCTTGCCACACTGCTGACAACAGAAAGGTTTTTCTCCAGTGTGTCCAATGTCTGCTTGTTTCTGGCTGGTCATGGAGCTGTTGATTGGCTGACCGTCAGCTGAGGAGATATGTCCTTTTTTCAGCATTTGGAGGTCGGTATTGAAGAGTCCTTGAAAGTAGAGCAATACTTGTAGACTAGTGATGAACGCAGTGGGAATCTACTCTCTCATTGAGAGCAGCACAGTGGCTTATAAGTAATCCCGGTTGTGGCGCTCTCGTCATCCCAATGAGGTCATGATGGGTAGGCCATGTATGGAATTCCAGGTCAGACATGGCCTAATAGGGGTAACATGAAGTCATACTGTCATCCAGTGGTGTAAAGTAACTAAGTACATTTACTCAAGTACTGTACTTAAGTACAATGTTGAGGTACTTTTACTTTACTCGAGTATTTCCAATTTTCACTACTTTATACTTCTACTCCACTACATCTCAGAGACAAATATTGTACTTTTACTCCACTACAATTATTTGCAAACTTTATAGTTACTTTGCCGTTATAAATGATTATATTATAAAACATACATTAACCACTTTAGCCCTATTTTATACCTAAGCTATTTGAAAATAGCCGATCTACAAGCTCACAACGCATCGCGATGCGACACGTTGTAGATCTGCTATTTTCAAACATTTTAGTAATTTTACTTTTGGTACTTTAAGTATATTTTGCTGCCAATACTTTTACTCAAGTAACATTTTGAACACAGGCCTTTTACTTGGAACCAAGTATTTTTATATTGCGGTATTTCTACTTTTACTTAAGTAAAACATGCAAGTACTTCTTCCACCACTGCTGGCATCTAATGTCACTTTACCATAGCACGGTACCTACTCAACAAGTTACCATTAATTACCATTAAGTTATAGGTAGCTGTAAACTTTTTTTCGACAGAATGGTCCAGAGTGTTAACAAGTTCTCTCTGCCAGGAGCAGTGTTATTCCCATAGACGTAAACATCCACCAACGTGCAAGGTCTCAACTGTAGTATGAAATAAAAGATCCAATCTGCAAGCTCACAACGCATCGCATTGTGATGCACCGGCTATGGCCAAACATTTGAGAATCCTCTAGACTACTGCAATATTATCCCTAGGGCTGATATCAGTTATCAGTCTCTGTGTCCTTTTATCTCTCTCTTGGGCCTGAGCAACTACAAGCTGGGTATGTGGAGTGAATTTACCTAGCGTGTCAGGAATGACGGTTTGGGACCCAAATGCAGACTCAAGTCAAAACACTAGGAACAAAATAAGGTACCAGAAGCACTTCAAAAACAAGACACAGAAATGCAGATCCATGACACACACACACACACACACACACACACACACACACACACACACACACACACACACACACACACACACACACACACACACACACACACACACACACACACACACACACACACACACACACACACATTGTGTTATCCTCATTATGTTTTAACTGTTGATTATTTTAGAATAAAGTAAACTAAACTAATAGTTGGATAGCGCTCATAAAAGTCAAGTAGGCCTACTGATAATGCAGCAATCTGCCATCTCTTTGACATTCACCATTTACCATTAATGTCCATGTGCATACCTCCATAAATGTCTGTGTACGTACCTGTAACGGATAAACAGCTCCTCTGGCTCAATTAATGCTTTGTTCATTGGATAACTGCTAAATTACGAATGGATAAGCGCTGTGTTTGTTATTGTTGGCGTAGTTATCAAAGCAAACTGTGCTTTGATTAAGAAAGTATCTGAAACCTTTAGGCGAACTTAATCAGCACCACATTTTTTGGCTTCAAAATATCTGTTTACAGAAAAGCTTGATTAAGTGAAGGAGGTTAGAGTGCACTATGTTGTTGGCTATACTGCACACACACTGGAAAACCCTCAGTGTAAATGTGCATTTGTAACTCTGACAGAGTGCAAATGTAAGCAAACAGACCCTTGTGGATTCATATGGTATTTGTACAGTCAGAGTTAAACAATTGCATTGTGTGCGTGTGCGTGTGCATGTACCTTTAGGTCGCACTGGTAATGAGCCAGCTTTTAAAGGAGGACTTAAAACCAGCCATGGAGCTAGTGGTCTTGACAGGAGAAGGCAGCAGATTCATGAAGACCTCCTCTATGCACTGTACAGTCCACGAGCATTGGCGAGCGTGTATGTTGCGAGACCAAAAACATCCGTCGACCCCAGGCTACAACACTAATGATACGTCCCAGGTGCATTCACGTGATGTTTATTTTATTTGCAGGCCCCGCCCTTGGTTTCTAATCAACCAACCACAGTACAATAGCAATCCACCTAATTGGTTGCTCCCCATCATAGGCGCCAAATTATGTGCCGCTCCTGGGCGAGTGGAATGCATTTCCGACTCGAATCGTTCCCCCCAAAAGAAAGTCTAGTTCTTTTTTTTTATTTTTATCCCTCGATTTTGTAACCCTTTTTTTTTTCACCCGGTGCCAAGTCTAGTTCTGCATAATGAGTGCTTTTAAATTTCATATAGAAAGTATGTTTCGATGCCAATCCTTTTGTACTATTACTCGAGTAACTTTTTGCATACTCCTGTATTCAATTTTTTTGAGCGGTGTAGCCACTCCTATAAGTGGGGTTGGGACACCTCATTAGTACACCCTTCGCTGTACTGTGATTGGCTCATAATAGCACACCCCTCTACATTAGTACACCCCTAGCTGTACTGTGATTGGCTGACTCTATTGGCTGACTCTATTCAGCACTGTGGTTGGCTAGCGAGACACATGATGAAATTAATAACCTTTAAAAATAGGACTATGCACTTAAAAAAACACTTTTTATTTTAAGTGAGCTTCCATCACTGTGATGACCACACCGCTCACTTCACACTGGGTGTGATTTTTGAATGTTGCCGAAGGCAACCACTCCTATACATGACTTTGTCCGTGTGTCCGTATGTATGTATGTATGTATGTATGTATGTATGTATGTATGTATGTATGTATGTATGTATGTATGTATGTATGTATGTATGTATGTATGTATGTATGTATGTATGTATGTATGTACGTACGTACGTACGTACGTACGTATGTATGTATGTATGTCTGTCCACAAACATTGATGACAACATCAATACGGGGGTCAATACGGGGCTCATCAAAGGCACCACTCACTTCACACAGGGTGTGATTTTTAGCGGCGCTCTATACCTGATTTTGTCCGTGTGCGTACGTCAACGTTCTGATTGGTCAGGTGCGTCAACAAAGTGATTGGTCAAGCTTCACATGACACGTGGCTATAAACACATTAAAAACACATATCGATGACAAAATGTATCAAAGGCGCCGCTACCTTCACACAGGGTGTGATTTTTGGGGTGCTGTAGCCGCCCCCTATAAGTGAGTTTTGGACACCGACCAAAAGATTTGTATACCCCCTAACCCTTCCATTGTTAATGCAAATCGATAGTTTTGCAAAGTCAGCCAATCACATTACAGCTAGTGTCATCACCACTAACTGTAATGTGATTGGCTGACTTTGCAAATTCAGGACTGTGATTGGCTAGCGAAACACATGACACATGTGCAGCCCTATGAATAGCAGTATGGACTTTAAAAAAAGTAATTTATCCTTTTCTTAAAGTGAGTCATGTTGTGATGACCACACACCGCCCACTTCACACTGGGTGTGATTTTTGGGGCGGTGTAGCCGCCCCCTATAAGTGAGTTTTGGACACCGACCAAAAAATGTGTGTACCCCCTAACCCTTCCATTGTTAATGCAAATCGATACTTTTTTCATATCAACCAATCACATTACAGCTAGTGTCATCACCACTAACTGTAATGTGATTGGCTGACTTTGCAAATTCAGGACTGTGATTGGCTAGCGAAACACATGACACATATGCAGCCCTATGAATAGCAGTATGGACTTTAAAAAAAGTCATTTATCCTTTTTTTAAAGTGAGTCATGTTGTGATGACCACACACCGCCCACTTCACACTGGGTGTGTTATTCTTAGCGGCGCTAGCCGCTCTACAGTATACCTTTAGGTATAGAGCGGTAGCCCTCTATACCTGGCTTTTGCGTCAACGTTCTGATTGGTCAGACACATCAACAAAGTGATTGGTCAAGCTTCATGTGACACGTGGCTATAAACACATTATAAACACTTATTGATGACAAAATGTATCAAAGGCGCCGCTACCTTCACACAGGTGTGATTTTTAGCGGCGCTAGCCGCTCGGATATTAGCCCTCTATACCTGGCTTTTGCGTCAACGTTCTGATTGGTCAGGCTCGCCAAGGTTCTGATTGGTCAGGTCCGTCAACGTTCTGATTGGTCAGGCCCGTCAACGTTCTGATTGGTCAGGCAAGGGAACTATTCATGACATCAATATTATATCATGAATACAAAATTAGATGGTTTATATAAACTGTAAAAGTCCAGAACATAAACACTCTGGGTACGGCTTATAAATTGTATAGATTATTTCATAACACATACATATCTTTCTGGTACCACATTTATACACACGCACACACAAAGTTTATTTTTTAGGTACCCACTCTATCAGCTATGACAGATCAGTTTTTGCCACTTACCTTGGAATGCATTTGGTGATTCGCTTCCAATGGCACTATTTAGTGCCACTGGAAGCCTTGAAATAAATGTACAGAGATTTAATATTGTTTCTCTAGTAGAAACACATATCTATGACAAAATATATCAAAGGCGCCGCTACCTTCACACAGGTGTGATTTTTAGCGGCGCTAGCCGCTCTATACCTTTAGGTATAGAGCGGATATTAGCCCTCTATGCCTGGCTTTTGCGTCAACGTTCTGATTGGTCAGGTGCGCCAACGTTCTGATTGGTCAGGTGCGTCAACGTTCTGATTGGTCAGGTGCGTCAACGTTCTGATTGGTCAGGTGCGCCAAAGTTGTGATTGGTCACTATTCATGACATCACTATGATGTCATGAATATAGAATTCGATGTCTATATAAACGATGACAATGACTTCATCTTATTATTCATTTGGCTAAAGTCTCCGTCTAGGTAAGTTATTTAAAGTTAATATGACGAATAGAAAGAGAAAGATACAAGAACAGATGAAGGGTGAATGTATAGAAAGTCTGAGTTCGGGACCCAGTCATCCGTTATGACAGAATGGTTTGATAGAGACGATCGAGAATCCAAGAGTCCGTTAAGGTTCTGATTGGTCAGGCCCGTCAAGGTTCTGATTGGTCAGGCCCGTCAAGGTTGTGATTTGTCAGGCAAGGGGACTATTCATGACATCACTATGATGTCAAGGTTTATTTTTTATTTCCTCATGTTTTTTTTGTATATATTTTTATTTGGCTAAAGTCTCCTTCTAGGTAAGTTATTTAAAGTTAGATCCTCAATTTAACTTTATCTGTCGTCGACGCTCTGATTGGTCAGACCCGTCAACAAAGTGATTGGTCAAGCTTCACATGACACATGGCTATAAACACATTATAAACACATATCGATGACATAATGTATTCAAAGGCGCCGCTACCTTCACACAGGGTGTGATTTTATTTACTTTACTTGTGACTTTACTTGTAAAAGTATATCGTCTCTGTTGGGCGGAAACCTGTCAGTGTTCAGGATTCAAATTCAAAAACAGCAAAAGTAGCAGATCTAGGTGACGAGTTTTGAGCTTGTAGTTCTGCTATTTTCAAACATTAGCACTTTTACTATTGGTGCTTTAAGTATATTTTGATGCCAATACTTTTGTACCTTTACTCAAGTACATTTTGATCCATGTGATGTTTTTCCTCATTAGTAATTCTATTTATAGTGGCTCATAGGAATAGACTATGTGACAACCAGGAATAGTTTGGTGACCACAGGAGAGACTGGTGACAGCCGGAATGTAGACGGCATCCCGGGAGCAGTATGGGTTGGCACCCCATGCTGTGTCTTCCGTGAGGAAGAAGCCCAACAAACCCGCGGTGAGGCCTTTAGGAGGGCCATTCAATCAATCCGCAAGTGGAGCCTGCAGTACCACCACGGCCCAAGGAACCATCACGCCAGAAGGAAATGTTTGGATCGGGGCGGTGCAGCGGATCTGGCGCAGCGCTCAGGTCCTGGACCTGGTGAGACGAAGGAGGAGCCCGGCCAGGAGTCAACCCACAGAGCCTAGTCCCTCCACGTGCCAGAGCCTCCCCGAGTCCCGGCAGAGTACTTCCGGAGAAGCGGACTGAGTGGCCCCGTCTTGCCCTGTAGGACTGACCGTGGGTAGCTACTGGGACGTAAGTCGGGGCTTGATCAACCCTGGCTGGGTCACCTGGGTGAGGGTGTATGTTGCGAGACCCGAAACACCCTATGACCCCAAGCTACAACACTGATGATACGTCCCAGTTGCATCCATGTGATGTTTTTCCTCATTAGTAATTCTATTTATAGTGGCTCATAGGAATAGACTATGTGACAACCAGGAATAGTTTGGTGACCACAGGAGAGACTGGTGACAGCCGGAATGTAGACGGCATCCCGGGAGCAGTATGGGTTGGCGCCCCATGCTGTGTCTTCCGTGAGGAAGAAGCCCAACAAACCCGCGGTGAGGCCTTTAGGAGGGCCATTCAATCAATCCGCAAGTGGAGCCTGCAGTACCACCACGGCCCAAGGAACCATCACGCCAGAAGGAAATGTTTGGATCGGGGCGGTGCAGCGGATCTGGCGCAGCGCTCAGGTCCTGGACCTGGTGAGACGAAGGAGGAGCCCGGCCAGGAGTCAACCCACAGAGCCTAGTCCCTCCACGTGCCAGAGCCTCCCCGAGTCCCGGCAGAGTACTTCCGGAGAAGCGGACTGAGTGGCCCTGTCTTGCCCTGTAGGACTGACCGTGGGTAGCTACTGGGACGTAAGTCGGGGCTTGATCAACCCTGGCTGGGTCACCTGGGTGAGGGTGTATGTTGCGAGACCCGAAACACCCTATGACCCCAGGCTACAACACTGATGATACGTCCCAGTTGCATCCATGTGATGTTTTTCCTCATTAGTAATTCTATTTATAGTGGCTCATAGGAATAGACTATGTGACAACCAGGAATAGTTTGGTGACCACAGGAGAGACTGGTGACAGCCGGAATGTAGACGGCATCCCGGGAGCAGTATGGGTTGGCGCCCCATGCTGTGTCTTCCGTGAGGAAGAAGCCCAACAAACCCGCGGTGAGGCCTTTAGGAGGGCCATTCAATCAATCCGCAAGTGGAGCCTGCAGTACCACCACGGCCCAAGGAACCATCACGCCAGAAGGAAATGTTTGGATCGGGGCGGTGCAGCGGATCTGGTGCAGCGCTCAGGTCCTGGACCTGGTGAGACGAAGGAGGAGCCCGGCCAGGAGTCAACCCACAGAGCCTAGTCCCTCCACGTGCCAGAGCCTCCCCGAGTCCCGGCAGAGTACTACCGGAGAAGCGGACTGAGTGGCCCTGTCTTGCCCTGTAGGACTGACCGTGGGTAGCTACTGGGACGTAAGTCGGGGCTTGATCAACCCTGGCTGGGTCACCTGGGTGAGGGTGTATGTTGCGAGACCCGAAACACCCTATGACCCCAGGCTACAACACTGATGATACGTCCCAGTTGCATCCATGTGATGTTTTTCCTCATTAGTAATTCTATTTATAGTGGCTCATAGGCAGAGCCGTCTGGGAGAAATGCGGGGCCCGGTGCGGAGTTGGCGAGCACGCACGCGCGCGCAGCGCGCGTGCGTGCGTGGAGTACCCGCGCGCGCGCGAAGCGCGCGCGCGCGATTTTTTTGCGGTTTCTGTTGGATATATCCGAGTTTTGGGTGGTTATTTGCGGTTATTTTTGCCCTCAAAACATTAAGTTGGGTGTCATGTTGGGTGTCATGTTAAAAAAAAAATGTTCCCGTTTTTTTGCGAGGCCCCCCGTAGCGCGGGGCCCGGTGCGGCCGCACCGTTCGCACCACCCTTCCTGCGGCTCTGCTCATAGGAATAGACTATGTGACAACCAGGAATAGTTTGGTGACCACAGGAGAGACTGGTGACAGCCGGAATGTAGACGGCATCCCGGGAGCAGTATGGGTTGGCGCCCCATGCTGTGTCTTCCGTGAGGAAGAAGCCCAACAAACCCGCGGTGAGGCCTTTAGGAGGGCCATTCAATCAATCCGCAAGTGGAGCCTGCAGTACCACCACGGCCCAAGGAACCATCACGCCAGAAGGAAATGTTTGGATCGGGGCGGTGCAGCGGATCTGGCGCAGCGCTCAGGTCCTGGACCTAGTGAGACGAAGGAGGAGCCCGGCCAGGAGTCAACCCACAGAGCCTAGTCCCTCCACGTGCCAGAGCCTCCCCGAGTCCCGGCAGAGTACTTCCGGAGAAGCGGACTGAGTGGCCCTGTCTTGCCCTGTAGGACTAACCGTGGGTAGCTACTGGGACGTAAGTCGGGGCTTGATCAACCCTGGCTGGGTCACCTGGGCGAGGGTGTATGTTGCGAGACCCGAAACACCCTATGACCCCAGGCTACAACACTGATGATACGTCCCAGTTGCATCCATGTGATGTTTTTCCTCATTAGTAATTCTATTTATAGTGGCTCATAGGAATAGACTATGTGACAACCAGGAATAGTTTGGTGACCACAGGAGAGACTGGTGACAGCCGGAATGTAGACGGCATCCCGGGAGCAGTATGGGTTGGCGCCCCATGCTGTGTCTTCCGTGAGGAAGAAGCCCAACAAACCCGCGGTGAGGCCTTTAGGAGGGCCATTCAATCAATCCGCAAGTGGAGCCTGCAGTACCACCACGGCCCAAGGAACCATCACGCCAGAAGGAAATGTTTGGATCGGGGCGGTGCAGCGGATCTGGCGCAGCGCTCAGGTCCTGGACCTGGTGAGACGAAGGAGGAGCCCGGCCAGGAGTCAACCCACAGAGCCTAGTCCCTCCACGTGCCAGAGCCTCCCCGAGTCCCGGCAGAGTACTTCCGGAGAAGCGGACTGAGTGGCCCTGTCTTGCCCTGTAGGACTGACCGTGGGTAGCTACTGGGACGTAAGTCGGGGCTTGATCAACCCTGGCTGGGTCACCTGGGTGAGGGTGTATGTTGCGAGACCCGAAACACCCTATGACCCCAGGCTACAACACTGATGATACGTCCCAGTTGCATCCATGTGATGTTTTTCCTCATCATGAATGTGCAGGCAGGCAGTGCTGGAGTGAGGAGGCACATTAAGCAGCCCTGCATCCTGCAGTGTGCAGCTGCTGGCTGGCTGGGCGTGCGGCACCAAGCTCTCTGTCAACACCTATTACTACCCACACACATCATCAGATCTCTCTCTCTCTCTCTCTCTCTCTCTCTCTCTCTCTCTCTCTCTCTCTCTCTCTCTCTCTCTCTCTCTCTCTCTCTCCTGAGCAGGGACAATAAAAAAGAGATGTGAGGAGTGGTGGGAAAAGTACTCTGATTTCTTATTTAAGTTAAAGTAAGTATAACTATGTTACAAGTAAAAATCACACCCTGTGTGAAGGTAGCAGCGCCTTTGAATACATTATGTCATCGATATGTGTTTATAATGTGTTTATAGCCATGTGTCATGTGAAGCTTGACCAATCACTTTGTTGACGGGTCTGAACAATCAGAGCGTCGACGACAGATAAAGTTAAATTGAGGATCTAACTTTAAATAACTTACCTAGAAGGAGACTTTAGCCAAATAAAAATATATACAAAAAAAAACATGAGGAAATAAAAAATAAACCTTGACATCATAGTGATGTCATGAATAGTCCCCTTGCCTGACAAATCACAACCTTGACGGGCCTGACCAATCAGAACCTTGACGGGCCTGACCAATCAGAACCTTGACGGGCCTGACCAATCAGAACCTTAACGGACTCTTGGATTCTCGATCGTCTCTATCAAACCATTCTGTCATAACGGATGACTGGGTCCCGAACTCAGACTTTCTATACATTCACCCTTCATCTGTTCTTGTATCTTTCTCTTTCTATTCGTCATATTAACTTTAAATAACTTACCTAGACGGAGACTTTAGCCAAATGAATAATAAGATGAAGTCATTGTCATCGTTTATATAGACATCGAATTCTATATTCATGACATCATAGTGATGTCATGAATAGTGACCAATCACAACTTTGGCGCACCTGACCAATCAGAACGTTGACGCACCTGACCAATCAGAACGTTGACGCACCTGACCAATCAGAACGTTGGCGCACCTGACCAATCAGAACGTTGACGCAAAAGCCAGGCATAGAGGGCTAATATCCGCTCTATACCTAAAGGTATAGAGCGGCTAGCGCCGCTAAAAAAAAGTACTCATTAGGCAGAATGTCCCATTTCAAGTTTTCAAATGTATACAAATCATTTGAAAATAGCCGATCTACAAGCTCACAATGCGTCACGATGCAACGCATTGTGAGTGTGTAGATCTGCTATTTTCAAATGGTCGAAAAGTATATAGGGCTGAAGTAATTAATGTGTGTTTTGTAATAATAATCAAAATAACTAATATGTAAAGTTTTCAAATAATTGTAGTGGAGAAAAATTATAATATTTGCCTCTGAGATGTAGTGGTGTAGAAGTAAAAGTATTGGAAATTGGAAATACTCAAGTAAAGTATAAATACCTCAACATTTTACTTAAGTACAGTACTTGACTACAAGTACTTAGTTACTTTACACCACTGGATATGAGCTTGAATAATACATTGTGTTAGTTAGAAACAATTGATATAACCACTTAAACCTGTGGTTCTCAAGCTTTTTCATGTCAAGGCCCCCCCAAATTAATATGTAGGCTATGGGACCCCCATACAAGATTTGTGGAATTAAATATTCTACTTGTATTTGTTGTTACGACCTCGACCTAGGGGAAATGAAAGGACATAAGGTTGACAAATGAATTGTTGTTTTATTAATGACCTTGTTTTGGTTTCTTTTAGGTTTGAAATGATTTTCACATACAATGAATGTACAAATAGACACTTTTCAAGACATGAATTTAAACTTTAAAAAAAAAACACAGAAAATAAGTCCCGGCGCAAAGCAATGACCAAATAAACCAAGCTAAACCTATACTAACCTAACCTACACCAAATGAAAATTACAATAGAACTCTTCTTTAATCCAACTACTGTAATCTATAGTACAATAATACAAGAAACTGGCACCGGTACCTCTATAAACAAAAATTAAATAAAAAACAGAGTTGAGGAGGAATCAGATCAAGTCAAACTGCTTACTGACAAGTAATCTAACAATCAGTCAACCAAAGGCTGCCCCGAAACTCGTATTTTTTCAACAGGACGAACCAAAACTGAATATGTCCGCGTTCAACCATTCAAGGAGGGTGCATGTCAAGAACGTGGTGCTATCAAACTTTTGGACACCACATTCAGACCAAAAATCCCTTGAGCATCCAGGGACAGCATGTAAGCATGCACAGCATGTACAGTAACACCATGGGCAGCATGTCACACACTGTCAATGCACACAGCTGCTGACAGCTCTTAAATAGCAGATGGCCCTCTTCCTGATTGGTCCAGCTCTTAATGGAAGGTCTCCTCCCAGCCAGGTCTCATCCCACGCAGGACCTGAGCTGAACGAGTCCTGCGTGGCGGTGCTTTTTTTTTTTTCTTCAATCGAACCCAGTTCGATTTGTGCGTCTTTTCGCATGTGGTTAAAACTGCTGGTTAAATCGTACCCTGTCTGCAAAGGCCTTAAGTCAGTAGCCAAGCACTGTGCAATAAATATAATAAATAGAACCCTCACATATCCACAGATAGTACTAACACAGTAACATTTGTATTTTGTTCTATTATTCACAATGTTTTGAAAATAGCCAATGCACTATCGGGTTCAAAGTATATAAACTGATGTTTATGTTATATTAACCCATTTTGCTGCTGGGGACACCCTGGAACCCCCTCAAGCATCCCTGGGGGTCCACGGACCCCACTGTGAGAACCACTCACTTACCATATACTTTGTCGGCCGGTGTCCCCCCAGGAGTCCATACTAGGTCCCCTATACTCATTTTCCCCTCTACACAAAATGTTTCTCTCCTATTATCATTATGACGCTATGAGCTTGTAGATCTTTTTTGAAGGAATGTGCATTTTTTTGCAAAATATGTCGTTTTTTTAAAGCAAATATTTGTAACTCAAATCTTTGCCTCTGGGGGTCCATGGAACAACATATTTTGAGATGGGGATCCGCAGCCAAATACATATAATTTTTGGGTGGTCCTTGACATGAAAAAAGTTTGAGCACCACTGATATTATAGCAACATACGTTTTTTTTTTTAAACTGTTAGGATTTAGAAGACATTCAACTGAAATATTACAGTTGAATGCCGGAGGATAGAAAGTGACACTACATAATAACATGTCAACGTGGGCCGTGTCAGAGAAGACACCTTTGGATTGGATTAATCATTAATAAAGTCATAAATATGCAGTGGTGGTACAGTATATGTACTCAAGTAAGTAAGTGTACTTATGTAGACTTTTGAGGTATTTTTTTTTTTACTTTACTGGAGAATTTACAATTTATTTATTTTCCACCACTGTAAATATGTTAGAATAAAGGCTGGGTTTATTGTCTCCGCCAGGCCGAAAGGCATGGCGAGAGAGTATGTTTTGCACCCTGTCCGTCTGTCCGTGTGTCCTGTCCGTTAGCAGCTAATCTCCGGCACCGTTGGCCCGGTCGCTGCAAAACTGTGCACACACACTCACTCGATGCCAATTCAGAACCTATGCCCCAAATTTCTCACATGGGCCTGTTATAGCACCACCAGGAGGCCGATTTGTGCAAAACGCATTCTTTTATATTACTCCTACAGATTTGATCCAAACGTCATGCAAATCGGTACACAGTATCTTTCTAGTCATGTGATCAACCCAGATCTGTCCGATTTTCCAGATTCCATCCTCATTGGCAAAGGTTGGCTTCCAAAGTTTGCAGGATTGGTCCGTTTGGAACAAAGTGCCTCAAATCATGAATACAGCTTGCGATTTCCGTGAAATTTCACACACATATTCCCACTAGGCCAAGGAAGAAATGCCACCCTTTTCACATTGGCCTGTTATAGCGCTACCAGCAGGTCTAATTTAGTAAAACACATTTTTGGAACAAAATGCCTCAAATCATGCATGCAGTGTCCGATTGCCGTGAAAGGCTTAAGAAGAAAGGCCACCCTTTTCATACTGGCCTATTAAAGCGCCACCAGGAGGCCACAAAAATATACCTGACCTGGCAGAGACCTGTGCTCCGAGGAGCACTTTTTCTAGTCTGATTATATTTTCCAGGCTGGCTGTTATAGTGACTTGACAGTGTAATCGTGCTGTGCGCTGCGTTAATGACCCAGTATGACACACAGGCCCTGGAATAGGTGCATGGTTCACATAGCTCGTAAACTGACAGCCTGACAGCCACGGGCACGTTGCCACTGCACACACAGTTTGGTGGAAAACACCATTAAGTTGTTGTCATGCTAATTCGTATGGTCCATACATGCAGAACCACTACACAAGGTGAATGTCAGTGGTGGAAAAAGTACTCAAATTCTTTACTCAAGTACGTAAAAGTATCAATACTGTATTGTAGAAGTACTCTGTTACAAGTAAAAGTCCGGAAATTCAAAATGTATTTGAGGGAAAGTACAAAAGTATTGTCATCAAAATGTAGTGAAAGTACCAAAAGTAAAAGTACTAAATTGTTTGAAAATCAGATATACAAGCTCACAACGTGTCCTATTTCCTAATAGCCTAGGTATAAAATAAGGCTAAAGTGGTTAATTGATGTTTTATAATAATTTATATCTGAAAAGTAACTAGAAACAAAAATGTTCAAATAATTGTAGTGGAGTAAAAGTGCAATAGTTGCCTCTGAGATGTAGTGGAGTAGAAGTAAAAGTATTGAACATTGGAAATACTCAAGCAAAGTACAAATACCTCAACATTGTACTTAGGTACAGTACTTGAGTAAATGTACTTAGTTACTTTACACCACTGGTGAATGGTATATGCCTTAATACATTAATACATTATAATTGCCCTCTAAATTGTGTATTTATTTTAGAAATGGTTCGTCTTTCACTCAATAGGGGCCGCTCACGTCGCAAATTGATGATGTCATTCCATGTGTGGTCCAGCCCTATATGGAATGTATGGAATTCATGTGCTAATAAAAAACATAATACTTCCTATAAGGTTAATATGAGCATCAAAACAATATTTTTAAATGTGTTTTATTAGCACGCACATTCCATAGGGCTGGACAAATGACATCATCAACTTGAGACAGGAGTTGTCCCTATTGAGTGAAAGATGAACTATTTCTAAAATAAATGTGTTTTTCATTTGTAATTGCAGTTATAGAGGGTAATTATAGTGTAATAAGGTATGTAAGGCTTATTAGCCAGATCCTTTAAAAAACACGTTTTTTTTTTGATGTATGGAAAATATTAGATTTATTGAATACTTCTTTAAAAAAAAATGTTTTCGTTTTTTAACTTAAAAATAGTTAATATTATTAAAAGTAGTGACGCTTGGTGTGTTAGGGTCATTTTTAACCCGTATACCATAGAAGGTAAAAAGTCATTTATTTTTCATAAACTCAAACTTTATTTTACTCCTGATAGCAAATGCTAATTGAGGACAAGTCTCTCTCACTCTCAAACATTAAATATTGACAATTTCAAAAATGACCCTAACACAATGGTAGGGTTAAACATATTTTTTAAGGTCTGATTAATGATTGTTCTTTTATTAAGGTAGCTTATAATAGGAAACGAAAAAATGGGCATATTTACGCACGAACCATAAAAATCGGTCCGCGACCCAAAACCCTGTCATTACCTGGCTTTGTAGACAGCCATGGGCCCTCACTGTTTGCAGACCCCCCACCCCTGCTGTGATCCAAATGGAGAGATGGGTGGGGAGGAGGAGGGGGGGGGGATGAAAGCCTGGTGTATAGGTCTGTGAGGGCAGCTGCTGGCTGCTTTAGATCCATAAATCACTGTTGTTCCTTCTTTATCAGCATCCGTAATGGTTTTTGGTTAAAGGGCCACTGATACGTCCCCACTGTGTTTTTCACGTGGTTTTACGATGATAACGTAATGATATGGGCTGTTGGTTGTTGGTGGATAAGAGAGACAGAGCAAACACAAGCGGTGTAAAGTAACTGAGTGCACTTACTCAAGTACTGTGCTTAAGTACAGTTTTGAGGTATTTGCACTTTACTGGAGTATTTCCAATTTCCTATACTTTTACCTCTGCTCCGCTACATCTCAGAGGCAAATATTGTACGTTTACTCCACTGCAATTAGTTGAAAACTTAAGTTACTAGATACTTTGCGGATTTGTATTATCATTACAAAACATACCACTTCAGCCCTATATACATTTCGCCCATTTGAAAATAGCCGATCTACAAGCTCACAATGTGTGGAAGTGGCGACGCAAAGACATGAGCAGACACAATTGCAACTGGAACACCATCAAAACTATAGCTGATAAATGGGTACTCTCTTCTGATCGGATGACAATGGCAACCCACCTGAACATGTATTTTCCTGTTTACTAAAGAGCCATAGGGAGACTCCTGTTATTGAACAGACACTCTACATCACTATCAGAATATAGTGCTTTAAACTTTGTGATACGTAAAATGATGTTAACCTGAGAAGGACCATACCTGTTAGGTGACTTACGCCCTTTGAACCCCAGTGTCCATATTATGGTGGAACATTCCCCCCCAAAAATAGCTGATCTACAAGCTCACAACACGTCGCGCAGCGACGTGTTGTGAGCTTGTAGATCAGCTATTTTTGGCCAAGAAATGTGGTGTATAGACAGGGAAAAAAGCAGTCCAGCTACAGAGCCAACTCAGGTTAATTTGACTAAATCTAGAGGGTTTGGTTCATTATCTTGCATTTATCATTGATGAGACTGATTATCGTTTCCAGAAAAGAGGGTGCATGAAAAAAAAAGCATACAGTTTACATAATTTGTGTCGTTTTATTATACGAATATAAAGAATAAATAGCAGTTCTCTTAATTTACATGATAAAACAACAGCACGCCGATATACAGATGCATCAACCGCAAAATATAAAAAACAACAACAGTAAACCCACTTTGAATCTGAGGTCGCTTTTCCGTCGTCCATAATAGGAGAACAGCAAGTCCATATTATTGTTATATGGCGCTATGCGCGCCATCTCCATAAATACAAAATATATAACCAACATTTTTCCACAAATAAAAGTAGACTCTGGTTACACTTAATACTGACACTGTACAAGAAGCTATATATATATAATAAACAATGGCACCTCCTCATATACATAAAATACATTCCTACACTCTGTAGTGCATATGAAAAATGAAAAATCCCCCCCAAAAAGTAATGAGCTTAATTTCTTCTTATACAAATGGTTCTCAGAATGTGGTCCAGGGACGCTCAGGGTTCCTTGAGGGGAAGGGTTCCAAATGGACCCTTACAGGTCTGCAACTCTGACAGTGTGCAGAATGGAACCAAATGGACCCTTACGGGTCCATTTGGTTCCATTCTGCACACTGTCAGAGTTATTGGGTCCTTGAAATTGAGGTGACCGGAATAGCGGGCACCATCACTGTTAAGTAAGAATTTGGGAAAATGGTCTGAAGTAGGCTATACAAAATGTTAACATGCTCGAACATTTTGACATTTAAGGCCTAATGTTTCTACAATTGCAACACATTGCTACCAGCCATTATGGGCATAAACAATAAGTCGAAGTGCACATTTAGGTCTGATGATAATGATGTACCATGCATATTCAACTCCATTTTCCAAATTCTTTATTCTGTTTTACATTATATAAAAGAAAATAGCCAATATAAAGGGATAGTTCACCCCCCAAAATGACTGATATCTATATATCGATTAGTCACCCCATGGAGACTTGAATTCATGGATATTTCTTTTCGTTTTTGTCGCATTCCTAAGGCGATAATTTGATGACAGGCAGCGGTTCCGGTAGGAGACACAAAGAGTCTCCTTTGCGTCTAGAGTTACACACAGTGGCCGTAACACAGTATTGCGGGTCATCTTTCGATCCCATATTCTGAGAGGACATTGAGCCCTCGTCGGCCAAAGGACCAGCCAATGAGGGAAAAAGTCACGCAAAAGTCAGGACTACCGAAAAAGTCAAGACCAGCGAGTGTAGATGTATATAGACCAGGTTTTGCAACCTGGTAAAAAAAAAAAGGCAGTCTAATTTGAACACGAGCACTTGCAGTCCGTGATGATGGGGTACTGCACGGGTATCCACGCGCACCTCAGCCCCCCGCCCGCCGCGGAAGAAGAGGCCTTCCTCTGCAGATGCACGCACCGCCACCGCAGTATGGTGACGTGCGTGGAGCCGGCGGGCTTGCACAGCATGCCCTCGGGCACGGAGCACGACCGGCGGCTCAGGCAGCTGCCGGAGCGCACGAAGCGCGGCCAGAAGCGCGCGCCCAGGTCGCTCCAGGTGTAGACCAGCGGGCAGAAGGAGTAGGCCCACAGCCACTGCTGCAGCCGCCGCTTCAGCTTCTTGCTGGGCTTGTGCTTGGCCTTGCCGCCGCCGCCGGCGCCGATGCCGATGCCGAGCTGCACGTCAAAGTCCACCGCCTTGATCTCCTTGGGCATCAGTGGGAACTGTAGGGGGCAGTGGGGAGTGGGAAAGTAACGGATTACATGATACTCCCGAGTAGGCTACTGAACTGAAGTGCAATTATGAGATAGGCTACTTTTTACTTTACTGGAGTATTTCCAGTTTCCAATACTTTTACTTCTACTCCACTACACCTCAGAGGCACATATTGTGCTTTTGCTCCACTACTTTGTGGATTGGAATTATTATTACAAAACATACATTACCCACTGCAGCGTTCAGTGCGATTTAAACTTTGGCTGTTTGAAAACAGCAGATCTACAAGCTCACAACGCATCGCGATGCGACGCATTGTGAGCTTGCAGATCTGCTGTTTTCAAAATATTTTTTTTATACATTGTATATACGATTCCTTGTGAAAACGGGACATTCTGGTACTTTGACTTTTGGTAATCTAAGTACATTTTTATGCCAACATTTTTGTACTTTTTACTCAAGTACATTTTGATTACCCAGACTTTTATTTCTACATTGCAGTATTGATACTTTAAGTAACTTACTTAAAATGTGTTGAAAACAGTAGAAATGTGTTAAAAGTTGTTGAAGTGATTTAAAGAAATACTTGAAAGTACATACAATGAGTAAAAATACTTAAAAGTTGTTCAAATTAGTACAAATACTTAAAAGTTGTTAAAATATGTAAGAAATACTTAGAAGATGTTAAAATGAGTAACAACAAAAATAAAATGAGTAAAAAACAATTTAGTACCTTTTCCAGTGGTGTAAAGTAACTAAGTACATTTACTCAAGTACTGTACTTAAGTACCATTTTGAGGTACTTTTACTTTCCTGGAGTATTTCCAATTGTCTATACTTTTACTTCTACTCCATCCACTACATCTCAGAGGCAAATGGTGTGCTTTTTACTCCACTACAATTATTTGAAAACTTTAGTTACTAGTTGCTTTTCAGATATAAATGATTACATAATAAAACATACATTAACCACTTTAGCCCTATTTTATACCTAGGCTAAGCTTGTAGATCTGCTATTTTCAAACATTTCCTACTTTTACTTTTGGTACTGTAAGTACATTTTCATACCAATACTTTTGTACTTTTAGGCTACTCAAAGTCGATTTTGAATTCCGGACTTTTAGTTCTACATTGCAGTATTGATACTTTTACTTTAAGTAAAACATTTGACTACTTTTCCACCACCACTGACCTTTTCCAGCAGTGGCTTCTGGAGGATCTCGTAGTCGTCGGCGATGAGCTGCTGCTGCGCCGCCGCCGCCGACTCCTCGTTGCCGGCGGTGTTGTACCTGTCCTCCGGCGGGTGCACGGACATGAACCGCCCGTCCATGAACCCCCCGAGGACCCCCCTGAGCTCCGTCTCGTTCAGGTCCCTCTCGCGGGGGTCCAGCGCGGGGTCCGGGTCCTCGCGGAGCTCCACCAGTGGCAGGCTGTCGCTCGGGATGGGCCGGAGGAGGTAGTAGTGCTGGCACGTCCCTCTGTCCACGGCCACGAGTCCGATCAGGGACAGCACCGTCAGCAGGTACACGTCGGCGACACAGCGACGCGTTTTGGGCTCCATGGTGATGATGATGGCCCCCCCTCCTCCACCCCAAAAGAAAGAAAAAAAACAGTCGGATCTTACCGTTTTTTAAACCAGAAAAAGAGCTGTTTTGGGAGCGATGCGCGCAATTACGCGTGAGCCGGTGTATCCAAAAGAATCACTTCTCCGTTCCCATGGTAACCTGATCGACTGATAGAGGTGGATGCTTTTCACTATACATATATATATTTTACAAACAAAATCCCTTGAACCTTGTAAAAAAATCTTATTAAAAAAATAAGAGTTTTTATAAGAGGGTATTTTACTATAACTCACGAGATGATAAAGTCGTATTGAAATTCAATGCCGGCCAGGTCCGTGCACGGCGTGTCTGTCTGTCAGTCAGTGGAGGAATGCGTGCTGCACTCCTCTGCGCATCATCACCGTTAGATCTGGTGTCCTCCTCGACGAGCAGCATAACCCCGGCATGGTGCTGATGATGATGATGATGATGATGATGATGATGATGATGATGATGATGATGATGATGGTGGTGATGATGCGACCCCTAGTCTAGTCCGACTGACACAGGAAAGCTGCTGCAGCCGCGGTTATATCCTCACCGATCGTGATGTAATTCGTGTGTGTCTGACTCTGCCTACCCCCCCCCACACACACACACACACGCACGCGCGCACGCACGCACGCACGCACGCACGCACGCACGCACACACACACACACACACACACACACACACACACACACACACACACACACACACACACACACACACGCACAACACATGACACACGCACACTCATTCAATGTCAGTCTGTTTGCAGCGTTGCCACGTCCGCTTATTATAAGCGACTTGTGGCTTATTTCTTCTGTGAAGTTGCTTGCAAATATTGGTGACACATAGGCCTACATTGCAAGTTTTTTGGGGGGCTTGTGACTTTGAATGATTGATTTGAATACTTTATTTAGCACTTTGCAAAAAAGAAAAAACACAGAGAGTACAGTTCTATGCAAAAGGCTTGCTAAAAGGATTAAACCCAAGAGAGCACTATATGGCTTGTTTCCATTGGGGTCCATGTGTATTCAATTCATAGAGACATTTAGTAACAGACAAATATATTATGCAAAAACATCATATAAACGAGTAGTAATTCAACAAAAACAAAAACAATGGGACTGTTGGTATAGGCATTCCACATTTTGGTGGCATAGCAGTACTAGAACGAATGTAACCCCTTGTTTTTGCCAAATCTGGGTTGAACATGATTTGTGGAGCTCCCTCTGGTGTTGTGATTGTGGACGTCTTCGACATTTTTTAAATATTTTGACAGGTAGGCCTACATGGATGTCTTTGTGGTGTAGTAGTGTATCTTGTAGACCAGGCCCATTGCAAGTTGCTGTACTCTGTTCTCTACAGCATTGGTTCTCAAAGTGGGGTCCGGGGTCCCCCAGGGGTCCTTGAGGGAGTTCCAGGGGGTCCCCAGCTAAATGATAGATTAGGCACCAAATGGACCCTTATGGGTCTGTAACTCTCAGAGTTAAATGGACATAGATTTTACAATATAAATTGCCGTCCAAGTGATAGAAATGCCATTAAATGGGGGTCTGTAGCCTCATGCATGTCAAACTGGGGGTCCTTGAAATTAAAATGGTTGAGAATCACTGCTAGAGCCGTAAAAAAATCTTCTCTTATGGGGGTCCCTGGCATATCTTTTGAAATGGGGGTTCGCGGCTAATAAGTGTCAATTTGGGGGTCCTTGACATGAAAAAGTTTCAGAACCACTGCTCTGGTGTGTTCTACCGTGTTACGCTGTATACGTATACAGTGCAGAAAAATCGTATACAGTCTACTATCCATTTCCTCCATTGAAAACGCAGTGGCGTATACCTACGACCGGGTTGCACATGTCGTGCAGGGAATGATTATCGTATACCTCAGAAAAAAACCTAGAACACACCACTGGTCCTCTACCCCAGGGGTCTTCAACAGGGGGTCCGGGAGCCCTCGGGGGTCCTCAGAGTTACTACAGGGGGTCCGCCAAATCTTTGTGTGGTATGATTCTTTTTTTTTTTACCTTAACCCCATCCCTTTTCTGAGGTGAACTTTAGCGCGAGGCGTTGTGAGCTTGTAGACCGGCTATTTTTGGCAAAGAGGTATAGGTGAAGAGAAGACCAAGTAAACAAAACAAGTTTCATCTGAAACACAATTTTATACAATATAGAGGGGGTCCCTGCTTCATCTCTCTCTCAACTAGGGGGTCCTTGGCTGAAAACGTTGAAGACCCCTGCTCTACCCTGAGCCACCCCATCCTAGCATAATGAGCAGGGGTTAAATGAGTTGTAGATATAAAGCCAAGCGGTAGCCTGACCAGTTTGTTTTGGGATGTCTGGAGCCTTGTTTTTAAGGCCTTTGTGGTGCTATGGTACCATGAGGTGCATAGTCGTAGTGACTTTGGATGAGTCCTCAATGTATTCCTACTGACCAGTGAGGAGATCCTATACACAAACCTTGGCCTTTAATTGGTTGACTTTTTTAATTACTTTAGTTGCCATCTTTTCACTGGAAAGATTTGCCTTTCTAACCAGGTAAATGACCCAGGTAGGTCATTTACTCTTTTCTTGTGTTTCATGTGTCGCTGCTTATTTGCTTCCTAATGTTGTTTAAACAAGCAAAATAACATGTAATTGTCCGCGTCTCCCCATCTGAAAATATGTTGTGCCAGGGACCCCTACCAGAAGTGTGTTGTTAAAATGTATTTAAATGTATTTAAAAATGTTCACTTTTTTCCCAAAGTTATTTTTTTTTTGCTCAAATAGCAGATCTACAAGCTCACAACGCATCACATCACGTTGTGATCTTAAAGTGCTCACAATGGCCTAGTCGCTGCTTTTGGGCTTGTTTTCATAGACCTGGTTACTTATTTCTCTCGCAACATCTGGCAACGCTCTGTCTGTTCGGTAGGAGATTCCCACCACCTTCCCCACTCCCCCCTCCTCCAACACCAAGGGGCGGGGATGCAAGAAGATCTGAGTACATTTACTCGAGTACTGTACACATTTGAAGTACCTTTACTTTACTTGAGTATTTCCATGTTTCCAATACTATGTTTCTACTCCACTGCCTGTCAGACTCAGAGCCAAATGGGTCACAGTCAGTGGTGGAAAAAGTACTCAATTGTTTTACTTAAGTAAAAGTATCAATACTGCAATGTATAAGTACTCTGTTACAAGTAATAGTCCAGGATTCAAAATGTACTTGAGTAAAAGTGCAAAAAGTAAAAGTACTAAAATGTTTGAAAATAGCTGCTATTTTCAAATAGCCTAGGTATAAAATAGGGCTAAAGTGGGTAAGTTTTCAAATAATTGTAGTGGAGTCAAAGTACAATATTTGCCTCTGAGGTGGAGTAGAAGTAAAAGTATAGACAGTTGGATGTACTCCAGTAAAGTAAAAGTACCTCAAAATTGTACTTAAGTACAGTACTTGACTTGAGTAAATGTACTTAGTTACTTTACACCACTGGTCACAGTCACAACTGACAATAGCTCCCAACAGTCATAGAAGCCACTGGAAAAAAAGCAGATCTACAAAACCCAAACGTGTGGCCCTTCACTAAAGATAAATTAACTTTGGTTAAGTCGCAGTGACTTAAGCCATTAATGACCAGGAATTCATGGTGAATAATGACAGAGTTAATCATTATTTAATCATTAATTACGAGCCAGTTATGTGTATGATATGAATGTGAGTCGTGACATATTAACCTATTTTACAGCTATTCTATGGCTTAATTGTAGATCTGCTATTTTTTGACAATGTTTTTTGAAAACATTTGAGTACTTCTACTTTCGTACTTTAGAATTTGTGCTTTTACTCGAGTAAAATGTGTAATACAGGACTTTTACTTGTAAGTGTATTTGTGGTATTGCTACTAACATCTCAGCACGTCTTCCTATCTTCCACCACTGGGTGCAGGCAGCGGTGGAAAGAGTAGCCTACTACATTTCTTTACTTATAAGTAAAAGTATCAATACTACAATATAGAAACACTCTGTTACAAGTAAATGTCTGGTAATCAAACTTACACTTCATATGTGTAAAATAAAAATAATAAAAACAATATTTTGAAAATAGCAGATCTACATGCTTACAACACGTTGCATTGCAACGTGTTATGAGCTTGATAGATCGGCTATTGTCAAATAGCCAAAGTTTAAATAGGGCTGAAGTGGTTAATGTATGTTTTGTCACAATAATCTAACAAAGTAACTAGTAACTAAAGTTTTCAAATAAGTGTACAGTAGTGGAGTAAACAGTACAATATTTGTCTCTGAGATGTAGTGGAGTAGAAGTAAAAGTATTGAAAATTGGAAATACTCCAGTAAAGTAAAAGTACCTCAACATGGTACTTAGTTAATTTCAACCAGTGGGAGAGGATAGGGTCTGGCTTCTGTTGGCCCCTCTGTCGGACTGTCGGGCTCTGAAGCCATTGACTGACCGCAGTGGGGAATAAATAGAGGCCCATGTTTTGTGGTTTGGTCAGAGCCACTTAATAACTCTTCTGGGCCAAATATTGGCCCATAATATTTATATAAAAAATAATCCTATTAGTTTTGATAAACTCCTTATGTTCGATCGACGTTTGCACCAGTGCAAATGTCTTTGTTTCAAGGACTTGTTTTGTTTTGTTTAAATCTCTGGGAGCCCCAAGCTAACAGACATATTTGGGCTGATATGGTCTGTCATTTGATCCAGAATTCCTTTATAGCCTACTTTACGAAAAATGTATGTAAAATACGGTGTCTGCCCAACAGTGGCTCTCTGGAGTGAGTGTGGAAATATAGTGGCCCTCTACATCATCAAAGTTGCCCACCCCTGTTTTAAATTAATGTAATTGGATTTACTTGTTCATGTAATAATGGCGATAAAATTAACTATCAATAATTTGCCTGGGGACCGCATATAACCTACAATGGCGCCTGACGGTCCCCAGACCCCACATTGAAAACCCCCTGACATACACAGTAAAAAAGTGTTAATTTAACTCTCAGCAAATGGACACATGAGCATTAACCACTTAAACCCTCATACTCTCTTAGTGAAACGGACCTGAGTTGCAACGGTACGGTGGTACACTGCCTCACTCTACATCAAATCACTGGTTCACTGATTGATTGATTGATTGAAGTACTTTATTTAGAAAGACATTGAAACAGTAGGTACAAATTACAATAGGTAAAGACTTTGACAGGGGCCAGTTTGGAATTGCAGCCTCCCGAAGGTGTTTACTCTACACCAAATCACTGCTTCAAAGTGGTGAGAACTGAGGATTTTTACTGTATATTGTTGCTATCTGGCAGAAACCTCACCATATATCCATGTTTCAACTTTTTTATGTTTTTCTTTTCGTCAATTAATGCCCTACTTCATCGTGCAAGAGAGTCGCACAAAAGTAGTGAAAATAGCCGATCTACAAGCTCACTACGTGTGGCGTTGTGAGCTTGTGGATCACTATTTTATAATGTTTTAGAATTATTTTTATTTATTTTCAAAGGATTGTTTAAATCTCTGGGAGCCCCAAGCTAACAGACATATTTGGGCTGATATGGTCTGTCATTTGATCCAGAATTCCTTTATAGCCTACTTTACGAAAAATGTATGTAAAATACGGTGTCTGCCCAACAGTGGCTCTCTGGAGTGAGTGTGGAAATATAGTGGCCCTCTACATCATCAAAGTTGCCCACCCCTGTTTTAAATTAATGTAATTGGATTTACTTGTTCATGTAATAATGGCGATAAAATTAACTATCAATAATTTGCCTGGGGACCGCATATAACCTACAATGGCGCCTGACGGTCCCCAGACCCCACATTGAAAACCCCCTGACATACACAGTAAAAAAGTGTTAATTTAACTCTCAGCAAATGGACACATGAGCATTAACCACTTAAACCCTCATACTCTCTTAGTGAAACGGACCTGAGTTGCAACGGTACGGTGGTACACTGCCTCACTCTACATCAAATCACTGGTTCACTGATTGATTGATTGATTGAAGTACTTTATTTAGAAAGACATTGAAACAGTAGGTACAAATTACAATAGGTAAAGACTTTGACAGGGGCCAGTTTGGAATTGCAGCCTCCCGAAGGTGTTTACTCTACACCAAATCACTGCTTCAAAGTGGTGAGAACTGAGGATTTTTACTGTATATTGTTGCTATCTGGCAGAAACCTCACCATATATCCATGTTTCAACTTTTTTATGTTTTTCTTTTCGTCAATTAATGCCCTACTTCATCGTGCAAGAGAGTCGCACAAAAGTAGTGAAAATAGCCGATCTACAAGCTCACTACGTGTGGCGTTGTGAGCTTGTGGATCACTATTTTATAATGTTTTAGAATTATTTTTATTTATTTTCAAAGGATCGGTTTTGGACAAATAGAAGGTTCCCGCCCAGACAGCAACGATATGGATGACAGTCACAAAGAGAGTGGAGTCTGGTCCAGACTTGTATTTGGGGTCTTTCAGGTGAGGAGCATTCATTGCTCCTATACTGTGTTTTGGAGCTCGAGTAATAGTGGGACAGTAATTCAGTGTTGCAACCAACCAACACGCCACAGCGAGCCTCTCAATAAACTTGGCCAAATTAACTCCCAAATAAACAACTCTCGCTAAAAAGCAGCAGCCATGGAAAGTATCTCACAATTTGCAAACCTGTCTAAACTCAAAAAAGCCGTGCAGAGAGAGAGACAGAGAGAGAGAGAGAGAGAGAGAGAGAGAGAGAGAGAGAGAGAGGGGGGGGGGGGGACCATTCCTTGAAAATAATTTAATGGAAGAACTTAGGCAGCTAGCTACATCAGCCATAAACCATCCACTTAGATAAATGCATCTCTGTTTCAATTTTCAATGAGCTAATTCACACAAGCACTTCAGCCCCACGACTCATTTAGTTTACAGTCAAAGTGATGGTGAAAAGTCTGGAAAATGTCAGCCGTTATATTTTTCATCATGACCAGCCCGTATCATAAACCATCGCTCACACATTTGCTTTGACAGATAGGCCTATATGCCTCAATCCAGCGCTTTCACGCATGTAGGGGGGGATGTGTGTGTGTGTGTGTGTGTGTGTGTGTGTGTGTGTGCGTGCGTGCGTGCGTGCGTGCGTGCGTGCGTGCGTGCGTGCGTGCGTGCGTGCGTGCGTGCGTGCGTGCGTGCGTGCGTGCGTGTGTGTGCAGCCAGCCCCCACAATGTCTGTCTGAGACCTAATAGCTGACAAACCCACGTTTTCAGCCTTCAGCTCGCGTGTCAAACAGGGTTCCTGACATCACGGCAGTGGTGGAAAGTAACTAAGTACATTTACTTAAGTACATGTTCGAGGTATTTGTACTTTCTTGAGTATTTCCAATTTCCAATACTTTTACTTCTACTCCACTACATCTCAGAGGCAAATATTGTACTTTTACTCCACTACATTTACTTGAAAACTTTAGTTACTAGTTACTTTTCAGATATAATTATGATATTATGAAACATATTAACCACTTTAGCCCTATTTTATACATAGGCTATTTGAAAATAGCCGATCTACAAGCTCACAACGCGTTTGAATGAATACGACTTTGTTTTAATCAATCTCTATAGTACATCTCCATGGTAGAGTATGTTAATGCAATATAATTAGTAGTAGGCTACATCTATTTTCAAAAGATGTTTCATACATCTGTAACTAAAGTACTTTTACTTTTGGTACTTTAAGAATATTTTGATGCCGATACTTTTGCATTTTGATGCTGATAGGCCTACTTTTGTTCTTTTACTCAAGTACAGTTTGAATACGGGACTTCTACTTGTAACAGAGCATTTCTACATTGTGGTATTGATACTTTTACTTGAGTAAAAGATGTGAATACTTCTTCCACCACTGAGTAGTAGCTACTGCCTGAAGCTCACAAGCACAGTATCTCCCCCTTGGCCTTATTAGGGATTGTATCTTGTCAGAGCGGTAGGGACAGCAGGTAGAAGTTGGGGGTTCAAATCCCAGGTTATAGCACATGGAACCTTGAGGGACTGCACCGTTATAGGCTGCAATGCACCCAGTGGTGGTACAAGTACTCACATAGATAAAAGTATAAATACTGCAATGTAGAAATACTCTGTTACAAGTAAAACTCCAGAATTCAAAGTTTACTTGAGTGAAAGTACAAAAGTATTGCCATCAAAATATACCCAAAGTACCAAAAAGTAAAAGTAACCATTTTTCCTCATGTCCCATTTCACAGATTTCAAATGTATACAAATGTTTTAAAAATAGCAGATCTACAAGCTCGCAACGGGTCGCGATGCGACGCGTTGACTCTGAGATGTCATCTTTCACGGATGAAAAAGACATTGGTCGAGGCCATTCTTTAGTGTGTGTGTGTGTGTGTGTGTGTGTGTGTGTGTGTGTGTGTGTGTGTGTGTGTGTGTGTGTGCGCGCGCGCGTGCATGCGTGCGTGCGTGCGTGCCTGGTACCTATGTTTAAGGTGTCTGCCAGTGCCAGGGCAGGGTTCTGCTCTTTCTCACTGAAAGCAGAAAGCAGCGGGGAAGCCTTCTCCAACGACACGCACACCAGCCCCCATGTTTTTACCTATAAGTACAAGTAGAAATACCTCAATGTAGAAACACTCATGTTCCAAGTAGGCCTACAATACAAGTAAAACATAAAAAAATACTAAAGTAATGGCATTATAATATTGATACAGCTCTCATGGTGTACACAACTTCTTCACAACAAAATGTCAAAATCTTTCAAAAATATGTGATCAACAAGCTCACAATGGGACGCCATGTGACATGTTGTGAGCTCATGGATTGGATATTTTTCAAACAGCCAAATATATAGGGCCTAAATGTAGGTGATTTTTTTAATTGTATTTTTGTTAAAACAAAGTGTGTCCAGTAAGGGTCTCCCCATTTCTCCAGCTCTTTAGCAAACAGAAAATACATGTTCAGGTGGGTTGCCAATTCCAGCCAATCAGGAGAGAGTACCCATTTATCCGTTTTGTTAAAGGTTGTTATAGTGTTGTTATAGTATCCTTTTGTTTCTTTGTTTCATCACTTCCAATGTCACTGTTTAGCCTGCACATTGCGTGAGTTCCCTCCCTTGATTGGATAGAATTGGTATCCCAACCTGAACATGCATTTTCTGTTTCCTAAAGAGATGGAGAGACATGGAGACCCATGTTTCTGAACGCAGTTTAACCCTCTATAGCAATGATTACTATCAGAATATAATGCTATTTAACAACTATTTTAACACAAATATATCACATACCCTACCTTTAAGTGGTTAAAGTATGTTTTCTATTAATAATCAAAATCTGCAATTGGTAACTAAAGCTGTCAAAGTATTGTAGTGGAGTTAAAGAAAAGCACAACATAGATGCGCAGAGGTAAGAGGTATAGCGTATAATGGAAAGCAATCGGGTAAAGTAAATTTACCTCAAAAGTACTTGAGTAAAAGTACTTCCCACCACTGAGCAACACAGAAACATACAACAGATCCATTTTAAACCGTGTATCCTTAAAACCGAGAGGCCCCAGAAGCCTTTGTTCTAGCTGCCCCAAGGACCCACCAACCAACCAGACCCCAAGGAAAAGAGGTCATTATGCAGGCTGCTTTAATGGGCTGGGAAATTGACTGGGGCTTTTTTTTTTCTTTAGAATGTTGAACCTCTTCAATTAAGCAGGCGTCTGCCTGAAGTGGCCCTGTCCTGCAGAGGGGTGAATGTTTCACTATCTATACACAGCTCTCCCCTGTGATAAAACAGCGGGGTGGCATTAGCAGAAGGGAACCAAAACAAGTCACTGTTAAACGAGCCCGGGCAATCCGTGTCCCCGTGTAATGGGAACCATGTTTTTGATTTCCATCCTCCCTGCATTCACACAACCCCACACAAGTCCCTATATAATTATGTTGGGCTTGCAATTAAGGGCGACATTATTCAAGACAAATACATAAATGAATAATGATAACAATACTAATAATAATAATCATCATCATCATCATCATCATCATCATCATCATCATCATCATCATTAAATTTGTATCCAACAATAGCAGATCTACAAGTTCAGAACAATATTCATCAACATTGTGAGACTTACAGATTGACTGTTTTATTTATTTATTTTAATTGTGGGGTTCAAGTCAATGAATCCGTCGATCGCAATTCTTAACTCATGCGTTATATTTATACAAATGTATCATGACTGACCACAAATGCTACATGTATATCCTTAGTAAACTTGGTAAACTTAAGCACAATAAAAGCATCCTTCAAGTAAATCCCACTTTGTTTAAAGCAGCACTATGTAACTTTACTCTTCTATCCCGGATTTGAACAGGTTTCCCGCTTAAGTGTTAATTTGTGTTTTACCATTGAGCTAATAGAGCCTGTCTGCTTGCTCGGGGGATAAATTGAATCTTTACATGACCTTTGACACGATCTAAATGTCTCAATATAGAAGAGCAGGGAGACAAAATACAACCATTCCAAACGTTATATTGTATTAACATACTCTACCATACAGATTGGACAAAATAAAAGTTACATAGTGCCACTTTAATTCTGGGTTGCAGGATTTTCTTAGGTGCAGACTGACACTGCATGTTGTTACCGAGCAGACAGAATTGCAGACAAAAAATGTGTCTTTCTTTTTAGAAAGTTGTAATCATAAACAGTGAGTTTTTGATTACAACTTCTGTCGCTACTTCACTGAAATCCAGTGGTGGAAAAAGTACTCAAATGTTTTACCCAAGTAAAAGTATCAATACTGCAATGTAGAAGTACTCTGTTACAAGTAAAAATCTGGAATTAAACATTTACTTGAGTAAAAGTACAAAAGTATTGGTATAAAAATGTACTTATAGTACCAAAAGTAAAAGTACTAAAATGTTTGAAAATAGCAGATCTACAAGCTCACAACGTGTTGTGATGCGACGCGTTATGAGCTTGTAGATCGGCTATTTTCAAATAGCCTAGGAATAAAATAGGGCTAAAGTGGTTAATGTATATGTTTCATAATGTGATCATTTATATCTGCAAAGTAACTAGTAACCTTCAAATAATTGTAGTGGAGTAAAAGTACAATATTTGCCTTTGAGATGTAGTGGAGTAGAAGTAAAAGTACTGGAAATTGGAAATACTCCAGTAAAGTAAAAATACCACAAAATTGTACTTGAGTAAATGTACTTAGTTACTTTACACCACTGCTGAAATGTTAAAACTGTCGTTCGCGAGCTGTAAACCCAAATACACGTTTGTGAAATCTCCTGAACACCAACCAGAGTAGACAAGTTGAGCTAGTTCAGCATCTTGAAATACCAAAATTAACTCTGTGTACGAGGGTTTAATTACTTTGTTTGGATGCAACGCCATTGTCTATGAAAACTTTACGAGGGTGAGCTGGAATGAAATGAACGTACGTGCGTGCACGCACACACACACACACACGCACACGCACACGCACACGCACACGCACACGCACACGCACACGCACACACACACACACACACACACAGAGAGAGAGAGAAAGGGAGGGGCGGCAGAGAGAGACAGAGAGACACCATTCTTGTTTACGTTGATGCTGCACTTTCTACAACCTGTGGGAAAATTGAGCTAAAGGTGCTAATTAAAAGTGCTTGTTAGATGCCACAGTTCTTTATGAGAGAGCTGCTTCCACCACGGCCCGACATGGCCTAAATATGGATCCACAAGTTGTTTTTCTAATGACTTGAATGACTGAAAATACTCTACAGCCAATTGACTATTAATAGTGTTCACGTGTAGCTGTTGGCTGTGCTTTCAAAGTGTGCACCCCCGTGTCTACCCCCCCCCCCCCCCCCACACACACACGCACACACACACACACACACACACACACACACACACACACACACACACACACACACACACACACACACACACACACACACACACACACACACACACACACCGAAAGGCCTTTTGAGTTTTTGGCCAGACGTGTCTTTGTGAATAGAATATGCTCTTTAATTGAAGTGCCAAGGTAAATAAAAGGTTCAGCGAATACAAATGCAACCGCTTTGACATGGAGCTAAAAACCCCAGTGTACTCCATGCTCCAGTGATAGCAGTGTGTGTGTGTGTGTGTGTGTGTGTGTGTGTGTGTGTGTGTGTGTGTGTGTGTGTGTGTGTGTGTGTGTGTGTGTGTGTGTGTGAGAGAGATGAAAATTAGAATTAGAATGTCACTCGTCACTCTCACAGATGTGAACTATACTTAACTATAAAAGGTGTGATTTCAGCTATATCCCCATAGGGGATACATTACAACAAGCCCTACTATTCTCCAACAGGGCGGCAGCAGTCTCTCTCTCTCTCTCTCTCTCTCTCTCTCTCTCTCTCTCTCTCTCTCTCTCTCTCTCTCTCTCTCTCTCTGAACTAGCGTGGCATGCAAAACAGCGGCCTTCCGCATAAGTTTGAACGGTGTAAAATCGCACTTTAACACTTGGTCAAAAGTGCCAATTAATTGTAATTAAGCTCACAGCGGGAGTGATTATTGTGATTGGGTGTTCTTGGGTTGCAAACAGGAGTGGAAAAAGTGCTAAACAAACTAGGCAATTTGCACACACCTCCCAAAGTGCCAGGGTAAACAAGGATGGCAGTCATTTCATGTCTGTGTGTATTCAGCTTGGGCAATGTGGCCTCAATTAGAGCGGGGTGTGAAGAACGCATTGAGGCAGATACAGGCGTGTGAAAAGGTGCTTTGTTGGGAAGCGTTGCCATAATGACATTGTTCCTGAAGTGCTTTCTTTATCTATGCTGCTTGCTGAATGGTGCTGCCGTCTTTCAACCCCATTTGTACTTTGACATCCTATTTTGTTCCATCAACTGTTTCACCCTTCGGGTCAGAAACAAATACATAATAATGCTGATATTAGACTATGCAGATATTATTATATCAAAATGCCTCTGAAAAAAATATCTCAGTCTCTGCAAGATTTTTCTTGAGTTGTCCTTATAGAACCCACCACTGCGTTATGCATGAGTCGTTCATTTGGTTAACACCCAAATCTAGAATACACTTTCATTGGCTGCAAGCTGTATTTGAATGTATCTTCTTTACCTGTTTCAAACAACTCCTAGTTCCATATAGTTTATCATTAAACCAGTCATACGGAGTATACTCTCTTTATTACCCCCAGAATCAGTAAAGAAGTTGTTCGACGTGCTTTTAAATATAAAGCTCCATCCGATTGGAATAATCCACCCAGTTCCCTAGTGCATCTATTACATCCTTTCAATAAAGGATCCATCTTTACTCATCTTCAAATACCCTGCTCCTGCTTCTAATTGCCTCTAATTAGTGTGGTTGCCCTGAGGGGCAACACATTATAGAGAATTATTTTGTTATGCTATGTTGATGACTTGAATACATAGGACCACAATGAACGAAATGTCCAATCAACGCAAAATTTGAATCACATGACAAAAGTTGTGTACTCAATGCAGCACTAACCGCAATTCCACTTTGATCCATAGGGGGCACCATACATGTGATAAATGTAACCATTTGTTGCAAAAGCATCATTTTTTGGAACCATCCCCTCTAGATTAGTTATGCATGATCTCAGGAGTCATGTGACAAAGTAATTGGCATGCTACATTTGTGGGAGGGACCTATTTCTTAAAAACGAAACGCCATATATCATAAACGCAAGATCCGATCAACACAACATTTGAACTGATGTTGCTTGGCCTCTGACACAATGTCTCCCAGCGGATTCCTTGGGTCCCGATGGCATCGGTGTGATTATTATTATTATTATCATCATCCTATATTAAAATTGTCTAATGGGTGGACGGTGGACATCACAAACGTAACATGCAGACTTGCGAGGCAGACCATTGCTCCGACCCAGACCGAACTTGGCACAAACATGGTTCAGGGGACTGCCTTCAGAACAGCCACACCAGGGGCCATGCGTGGCTCCCATAGGACACTAACTTGTGATGCGACGCGTTGTAAGCTCGTATTTTTGGCATGCAGTGTCGTATGAGAAAAAGCTGTGATCCTGGACGTTATTTTAATGTTACTGAGCAAACACTGTACAGCAATTGTTATTACTATCAGAATATAACAATTATTGTAACCAAAACACTTGACTCTGAGAGCGCGCACGTGTAACCAAATGGACCTGTGCCATATACAGTTACTAGTTACTTTGCAGATATAAATTATTACATTAGAAAAACATACATTAACCACTTTAGCCCTATTTTGTATAGGCTATTTGACAAATATATATATATATATATATATATATATATATATATATATATATATATATATATATATATATATATATATATATATATATATATATGTAAAAGGCCTGTGTTCAAAATGAATGTTACTTGAGTAAAAGCATTGGCTTCAAAATATACTTAAAGTACTGTGACGGCCCTGCCCCCCTCTGCCTCACTGTGGCTTGCCGGCTGCCACAGTGCTGTCACCTGCAGAGGGGAGCAGGCCGTCAGCCAATTGGCCCTCCTAAGAGGGGTGTGGCTGGGAGAGTAGCTGCTCCCAGTCTCTCATTCTCTCTCTCTCCTCCATACAGACAGGTTGTCCCTGTCTGTGGATCCTGGCCTATGTTGGCCTAATCAGTTCTTTTCAGTTCCCTTTTCGCACCCTTATTACAACACGCACACAGCACACTCCACACATCCATACACTGCAGACACCCTGACTACTGACTTTCTCACACCTCACTACTTTATCATTGATTTTTGATTTAATCTTGAGTAATTAGTTAAGAAATAAACATCATTTAAACTGTTTGACTTGTGTGAGACTCCATTTTTGTTATGCAGAACCCTAGTGCATGACAGTACCAAAAGTAAAAGTACTAAAAGGTTTGAAAATAGCAGATCTACAAGCTCACAACGCATCGCAATGCGACGCGTTGTGAGCTTGTAGATCGGCTATTTTCAAATAGCCTATACAAAATAGGGCTAAAGTGGTTAATGTATGTTTTTCTAATGTAATAATATATATCTGCAAAGTAACTAGTAACTGTATACGTCACGGGTCCATTTGGTTACACGTGCGCGCTCTCAGAGTCAAGTGAACATTGAGGATTTGAGTGTGTGAGGTTGAAGTGAGCCTCATTTTCCCCTCAGAACAGCAATATCAACTAACAGATGACCTCAGCGTTAGGGGTTATGGATCACTGAAGGACAGAGACGCCGCTGAGCTGAGCTCACTGTGACAGCATGAAATCATTCCACATGCACAGACACAGCGCTTTCCCTCACTCACACACGCACACACACACGCACGCAGGCACGCACGCACATGAAATCACTCCACATGCAGAGACACAGCCCTTTCCCTCACTCACACACGCACGCACAGAGTGTTGGAAAGTAACTAAGTACATGTACTCAAGTACAATTTTGAGGTATTTGTACTTTACTTGAGCATTTCCAATTTCCAATACTTTAACTTTTACTCCACTACATCTCAGATTCAAATATTGTACTTTTACTCCACTAGAATTGTTTGAAAACTTTAGTTACTAGTTCTTGCAGATCTATTAATTATTAAATCATAAAACACACTTTAGGCCTATTTTATACCCAGGATATTTGAAAATAGCAGATCTACAAGCTTTTGGTACTTTTAAGTATATTTTTATGCCAATACTTTTGTACTTTTACTCAAGTAACATTTTGAACACAGGCCTTTTACTTGTTACAGAGTATTTTTATACTGTGGTATTGTTACTTTTACTTAGGTAAAATATCGGAGTACTTTTACCACCACTGCACGCGCGCACGCACGCACGCACGCACGCACGCACGCACGCACGCACGCACGCACGCACGCACGCACGCACGCACGCACGCACGCACGCACGCACGCACGCACGCACACACACACACACACACACACACACACACACACACACACACACACACACACACACACACACACACACACACACACACACACACACACACACACACACACACACACACACCAGCATGGGCGGGTGGGTGACACGCATGGGCATGCTTAACCACTTTAAACCCCATGCGTTGCTGAGCGAAAGTCCCTCAAGGCTCTATTCTAGAGGCATTTCTGTTTTCACTCTACATCAAAGGTTGGGTATAAGTGAAATCGTTTTGGGTTAAAACAAAACGTTTTTTCGTGAAAAGGTTAACGCACTATATTTTGATAGCAATCATTGCTTATAGAGCAGGGGTCTTCAATGTTTTAAGCCCAAGGACCCCCTATATGAGAAATAGATGAAGCAGAGACCCCCTCTATATTGTATAAATTGTGTTGAAGATTCAACTTTTTTTGCTTACGTTTACTGTTCTTTTTGAGTGGTGCCAACCATCCGTGTGTCCGTATGTCCGTCCGTCCGTATGTCCGTCCGTATGTTTGAGCACGGCTGATTGGTCAAGCTTCACGTGACATGTGACAATATGTTGTCACGTGTCACGTGACAACATATTGTTGCTGATTTCAACACAAGGATGCAACCAGTTACACTTTCAAAGGCACCACTTTCTTCACACTGGGTGTGATTTTTTCCCTCTACATCTACCTCTTTGTGAAAATAGCCAAGCTCACAACACCTGTGAGCTTGTAGATCTGCTATTCTTGGCCAAATCCCTCCTCAGAAAAGCGATGCTAGGGTTCAGTTAAGGTAAAAAAAAAAATATATATACCACACAAAGATTTGCTGAACCCCCTGTAGTAACTCTGAGGACCGGCTAGGCAGGGACGCGGGAAGTGGGGTGCTGAGGGTGCACCCCCTGCCGTTGTGAGGGGAAAAAAAAAAAAGGCTGAACGCGTGCGTGTGTGTGTGTGTGAGAGATTTTCTCCGGTGGGCGCGGCTCCCCCAAAATAATTGAATCACATAACCCTAATCCAACCCTAACCCTAACCCTAAAACCGAAATAAAGTAACAAAAAAAGTAACTTTATCCGCGGGAAACCCATGCACGCGCGCGCGCGTGCATGGGTCCCGTTTACCAGCACCCCTTGCTCTAAAGTACTTCCCGCGTCCCTGCGGCTAGGGGTCCCGGACCCCCTGTTGAAGACCCCTGCTATAGAGTGTTTGTTCAGTAACAGGGTCTCCCTCTCTCTCCTGGTCTTTAATAAACAGACAATACATGTTCAGGTGGGTTGCAAAATGTCAATCAGGAGAGAGGACCCATTTATCAGCTTCATTTGTTATTGATTGGTTGATTTAATTGATTGAATACTTATTCAATGCCGTATTAACAGTTTGCAAAAGGTACAGAAACAAGGACATTAGCTGTAGCACCCCATTATGGTGGTGTCCAGCTTCTCACCCTCAGCTCTCCCTCTTGTTATGTGGCAGCAGCGTTTTTATACCCATGTGAGCTAGACTGCACCATTAGACTGCTGATAGGGGTGTTCTAAAACATATTGTCGTGGGAACAGCGAACTCCATTTTCAGCTTCTTTTTTTTTTCATAAATCAACGCTAATTTTTTACGTCTGTGTAAAAACAATTTAAAAATAATGAACCAATGAAAAGCATCAAAAATCGCCTCTGACAAAACCTCCCAACTCCATTGGATCCTCAAACTGTCCGTCAAACCACGCAACTCCAAAACCTCCTCTCCTCCTGCTGCTGTGCCATTCTACAGCACAGCGCAGTGAGTGGCAGAGTGCGCACAGACAGAGAGGACAGATCTGCTGCGGACATAAAAAAACTGTAACGACGCAGGGTTTTTCCCCCCGTAGTCTGTTAAAACTAGCGCTGTCGCTAATGTTATGAAAACAAGTCATTCTATTTCTAAAATCTATGAAGTGTTTAATGAGGAGAGCAATGTGAGCAATGCCCCCCCCCCCCCCCCCCCCTCTCATCAATTCCACCATCCCGAACCCCTCCCCCTGCACACACTTTAGACCAGTGGTCTTTAACGTTTTCAGGCCAAGGACCCCCTAGCTGAGAGAGAGATGAAGCAGGGACCCCCTCTATATTGTATACAATCCAGATAAACTTTTGCTGCTCTTTTTCCCTCTACACCTGGAACTCTTTGCCAAAAAAGGCGATCTACAAGCTCACAACGCCTCGCAGCGCGAGGCGTTGTGAGTTTGTAGATCTGCCATTTTTGGCTAAAGTTCTCCTCAGAAAAGGGATGCTAGGGTTCAAGTGGTTAATATAAAAAAAATATATATCATGTCACACAAAGATTTGGCGGATCCCCTGTCGTAACTCTGAGGACCCCTTAGGTGTCCCGGACCCCCTGTTGAAGACCCCTGCTTTAGACCCCAGTTTCTTGACGCTATGACGGGATTTCCCTCACGGAATAAATAAAGGCCTACAGTATGTATCCAAGGTTGTGGGCCCGATTAACATTGAGAAGAGAAAGAAAGAATGATAATGAGAGGACAAAAAAAAGAAACAACCAAAAAAAACCTCAGTCTCCTATTTTACTGAATGCTTGGTCAGAGACAACATGCAGATACCTTCAAGGACCACCAGTGGTTCGTGAAGGTACGTTTCAATGTCAATACATCTTCATCATCTTCATTCAACGTTTTCACGTTATTTGCCTGCACCCTCTGTAATTAAAAAGGCTTTAACTCTTGTCACACTGTTTGCAGAGGAAAAGTTGTATTAATGTGTTGATACGCTGGTGTCTCTTCATATTATATATTTTTTGCCAGTGTGGACATGCTGGTGTTTTGTCAAAGAACCTAACCCACTGAAACTCTTGTCACACATTTTACAGTGGAAAGGTTTTTCTCCAGTGTGGACACTCAGGTGTGTCCTAAGACTACTTAACTCACTGAAACTCTTGAAACACTGCTTACAACAGAACGATTTTTCCCCAGTGTGTCGACGATGGTGCTCCTTCAGGTCAACTAACTGACTGAAAGTCTTGTCACACTGTTTTCAGTGGAAAGGCTTTTCTCCAGTGTGTACACGCTGGTGCGTCTTCAGATTACACATCTTACTGAAACTCTTGTCACATTGTTTGCAGTGGAAAGGTTTTTCTCCAGTATGGACACACACGCTGGTGTGTCTTCAAAGTACTTAACTCACTGAAACTCTTGTTACACTGTTTGCAGAGGAAAGGTTTTTCTCCAGTGTGGACACGCTGGTGCTTCTTCAGGTTATCTAACACACTGAAACTCTTGTCACACTTTTTACAGTGGAAAGGTTTTTCTCCAGTGTGGACACGATGGTGCCTCTTCAGGTTACCTAACTGATTGAAACTCTTGTCACAATGTTTACAGTGGAAAGGTCTTTCTCCAGTGTGGAGACGCAGGTGTGTCGTAAGACTACCTGACTCACTGAAACTCTTGTCACACTGCTTACAACAAAAAGGTTTTTCTCCTGTGTGGACACGCTGGTGCTTCTTCAGGTCAGCTAAATGATTGAAACTCTTGCGACACTGTTTACAGTGCTACGGTTTTTCTCCGGTGTGGATGCGCTGGTGTTTCGTCAGATTACCCAACCAACTGAAACTCTTTTCACACGTTTTACATTGGAAAGACTTTTCTCCAGTGTGGACACGTTGGTGTTTCTTCAGATAATTCAACCTATTGAAACTCTTGTCACACTGTTTACATAATGTGGTTTTCTTTCCTGTATAAGTCATCAGATCTATCTTCACTTCTCCTGGCTGAGTTAAAGTCTTGGTAAGATCTTGATTCGTCAGTTCCATCTCCTTTCCTCGGGCTTGTTATATAGCTGGCAATTTGAGCGGCTGCTATTTGTTCATCAAAGATACTGCAATCCTTGGACTGTGATGAGGATGGAATTATGTGTTCTCTTTTGGCTTGGAGGTTTGTCCTCATCTTCTCCTCTCTCTCTCTCTCCAACTCTTTTAACCTCGTCCCTTTTTACCCAGACGGCCTCAATTGATTCTGCTTGAAGTAACAATTTGTCTTTGATGTACTGTTCTTATATAGCATATGTTGACCGGATCTCTGGTCTGATGTCACACACAACACAAACTGTTGCCAAGTATTGCAAACTGCTGATTTGCGCAGGCGTCATTGCAATTAGTGAATTTGTCATTGTATGCTTGGAGATTGGATAATCTTGGAGGTGGAGTCGTGATGTGAGTGTGTGGGAAAATGTTGTCGGCGAGACTCGTCTATCTAGAAAAGTGAAAAATCTTGCTGTGTGTATGTGTGTGTGTGCGCTCTTTGTGACCTATCGATTGTCCAGAACCACTCTGCGACAATAGAACTCCATGTATGGACATCCCTGAAGAATGCAGATTATCTCTGTGTGAGCCGTCCGTCTGATGTCGGTACTATGACGTCATATTGATGTCATGATGGATCTCCTTATATGGAGATAAAATTACTTATGCACCTTATTCCTGGCCACGCCCACTGTGGGCCTGGCCATGTCAAACAGGTACATGGACACTGGTCCCTTGAGTATCTTGAAGACCAGGTCCAATGAGCAGGGGTTAGGTGAGTCCTACTGTAGGTGTGAGGTTTATCAGTAACCTGATCAATTTATTTGGAGAGGTCTGAAGTTTTGCTTTAAATGCCTTTGAGGTGCTAGATGTGCATGCTTAGTCAAAATAACATTGGATGAGTGCTCCAGCTAGTGTCCGCAATGCATTCCAACTGACCAACAAGGATATCCTGCCCAAACACATTGTTGGTTGGTTGACTTTCTTGATTACTTGTGTTGCTATTTCTTCACTGGAAAAATTGTTCTCTAAAATAAAACCCAGGTTATAGTGTTCCAGTTCCATTTTGTCTGCTCATTTATTCGCGTCCTGTCTGAGTTCCCTATCCTGATTGAGTCAAACTGATATCCTGACCTGAAAATGTATATGCTGACCTATACTATATATATGCTATAGACTCTATAGCATATACCATCTTCTCTTTTGTCCTTCCTTACCAATTATCGGCTTTCCCTCTTTGTCCTTTACCAGTCTTTGTGGTTTGCTGGTCCTTCCTGACAGCTTTTTGGTGGTGGCATATACAGGTCCTTCAGATTCCTGTTTCTAACTGCTTCTTCAGCTTCTACTGCAAGGGCCTCTATGTAGTTGATCTTGTCTGTCTTGATGCTTTTTTTCACCAACTTATTGCTTCCCTGTACTGTGTTTGAGCCTTCGCTTTCTCCGCTCTTGTACGACTGTTGTTTAGAGCTGCCTTATTTTCTTTCCTCTCCTCAACCCTCTTGATTGACTCTGCTGATATCCACGCCTTGTGGTTGCCTTTCTGTGGGCCTAGTTTTACTTTGCAGGTTGTGATTATGGCTCCCTTTACAGCCTTCCACATCCCATCAATGCTTCTTTCCTCCTCTCCTTCATCTAGCTCTTGCAGGGTCTGGAACTTGTTCTTTAACATGCTCTTGAATTTCTCTAATGTTTTTTGGTCTCTTAATATTGCTGTGTTGAATTTTTGGCGCTGGGCCTACTCACCTGTCCAGTTTCTCCATAACTTCAGTTGAACTTTGGCAACCAGAAGATGATGCTACATCGGCTCCTCTTCTGGCCCGTACATCTTGAAGGGACCTCCTGAACGTCTTTGTGATGCTTACATGGTCTATTTGGTTCTCGGTGGAGAGGTCCAGTAATACGTCTGTGGGGGAAGACGCTTCCTCCAATAACAAGGTTGCTATTAGCACATAGGTCTGCGCATCTCTCTCCATTCTCATTCATCTCTCCTAAACCCTGCTCTCCCATCATCCTCTCATCCAGTTTTTGCATTGAGGTCCCAAGTGCTCTCTGTGTTTTACGGGGTGGAGTCGTTAGCCCTGAGCCCAATCCCCAACCTGGAGGACCAGGTGTTTGCCAGGGGTATGACCCCTGCCGGTATAGCCCCCAGAGTCACGGAGGCACACAAGCCTCCCCACCATGGCAAGGTAGCAACAACCCAGGGGTGGAGAGCGTGTTGTTACTGTTGTTTTATGGTCGTTTGAATTATAGTTCATATTTGGGAATCACCTGACTTAATATCTTGAGGAAATTGATGACAAAATGTTGAATTAATGAATAAAAAACATTATTTGCACGTGCACGTGGTCGCACAGCTTCGGCCAGGCACAGTGAAAATTATATTCCAGCCTACGAGGCTGTGGTAGGGCATTCCACATGTTGGTGGCATGATAGCAGAATGAATTCAACCCCATGGTTATGCCGAATCTGGGGGGAATGAGATCAATGGAGCTCCCTCTGGTGTTGTGCCCGGGGGTGTCACTCACTTTTTTGACATGTTCAAAAGGGTACAGGGTGTATTTCATTATCATACCTTCCCAGCAGGCATCGTTCCCTGCAGACATCGATTGGCCATGTGTTTACAAATATTTTTTACTGTGGGACTGGTTTTAATCTCTGTTTTAATGTTCATGCCACTGACGGTTGTCCGTGTTTGTCTGTCTGTCTCTGCGTGTGTGTGTGTGCGTGCGTGCGTGCGTGCGTGCGTGCGTGTGTGTGTTTGTGTGTGTGTGTGTGTGTGTGTGTGTGTGTGTGTGTGTGTGTGTGTGTGTGTGTGTGTGTGTGTGTGTGTGTGTGTGTGTGTGTGTGTGTGTGTGTGTGTGTGTATGCGTGCGTGCGTGTGTGTGTTGCCCAAGTTCTGTGCCATCGGGCTGCCACTCCCCCTGCATACACTTTAGACCCCAGAGACACGTTTCTTGACGCTAGTGACGGGATTTCCCTTATGGAATAAATAAAGGCCTACAGCATCCAAGGTTGTGGGCCTGCTTAACATTGAGCATAAAACAAGAATAATAATGGGAAAAAAAGAGGAAACAACAAAAAAAACCTCAGTCTCCTATTTTACTGAATGCTTAGTCAAACACAACATGCAGAGACCTTCAAGGTATGTTTCAATGTCAATACATCTTCAGCAGGTATCACCTTGGACTTCACCTTCTGAAGATGTATTGGCATCGAAACGTTTTCATGTTATTTGCCTGCACCCTGTGTAATTAAAAATGCTTTAACACCCGTCACACTGTTTGCAGAGGAAAGGTTTTATTAATGTGTGGATAAGCTGGTGTCTCTTCATGTTACCTAACTCAATAAAAGTCTTGTCACACATTTTACCGTGGAAATGTTATTCTCCAGTGTGGATACGCAGGTGTGTATTCAAAGTACCTAACTGACTGAAACTCTTGTCACACTGTTTACAGTGGTAAGGTTTTCTCCGGTGTGGACAAGATGGTGCTTCTTCAGGTCACCTGACTGACTGAACGTCTTGTTACACTGTTTACAGTGGTAAGGTTTTTCTCCAGTGTGGACACGATGGTGTATCTTCAAAGAACCTAACTTACTGAAACTCTTGTCACACCACTGACAACAGAAAGGTTTTTCTCCAGTGTGGACACGCTGGTGTCTTGTGAAAGAACCTAAATCACTGAATCTCTTGTCACACTGTTTACAGAGGAAAGGCTTTTCTCCAGTGTGGACACGATGATGTATCTTCAGAATACCCAACCGACTGAAACTCTTGCCACACTGTTTGCAGTGGAAAGGTTTTTCTCCAGTGTGTATACGCTGGTGTGTCTTCACACTACTTAACAAACTGAAACTCTTGCCACACTGTTTGCAGTGGAAAGGTTTTTCTCCAGTGTCAGTGTGGATACGCTGGTGTGTCTTCAAAGTACTTATCCCACTGAAACTCTTGTCGCACTGTTTACAGAGGAAAGGTTTTTCTCCAGTGTGGATACGCTGGTGCTTCTTCAGGTCATCTAACACACTGAAACCCCTGTCACACTGTTTACAGTGGAAAGGTTTTTCGCCATTGTGGCGACGATGGTGCTTCTTCAGGTCACCTGACTGACTGAAAGCCTTGTCACACTGTTTACAGTGGTAAGGTTTTTCTCCAGTGTGGATACGCTGGTGTGTCGTAAGACCACCTGACTCACTGAAAGTCTTGTCACAATACTTACAACAGAAAGGTTTCTCTCCAGTGTGGACACGATAGTGTATCTTCAAAGAACCTGACTCACTGAAACGCTTGTCACACCGTTTGCAGTGGAAAGGTCTTTCTCCAGTGTGGACACGCTGGTGCGTCTTCAGATTACCCAACACACTGAAATTCTTGTCACACTTTTTGCATTGGAAAGGTTTTTCTCCAGTGTGGACACGCTGGTGCTTCTCCAGATACGATAACTCAAAGAAACTCTTGTCACACTGTTTGCAGTGGAACGTTTTTTCTCCAGTGTGGACACGCTGGTGTCTTGTCAAAGAACCTGACTCAGTGAAACTCTTGTCACACTGTTTGCAGTGGAAAGGCTTATCTCCAATGTGGATAAGCTGGTGTTTCTTCAGATTACCAGACACACTGAAACTTTTGTCACACTGTTTGCATTGGAATGGCTTTTCTCCAGTGTGGATTGGCTGGTGTCCTCTGAGAGCATCTGACCGACTGAAACTCTTGTCACAATTTTTACATTGGAATGGCTTTTCTCTAGTGTGGATTCGGTGGTGTCTTTTGAGATCACCTGACCTAATGAAACTCTTATCACACTGTTTACATATGTGTTTTTTTCCCCTGCATAAGTCATCAGATCTATCTTTACTTCTCCTGACTGAGTTAAAGTCTTGGTAAGATCTTGATTCTTCAGTTCCATCTCCTTTTCTCTGATTGGTTATAGAGCTGGCAATTTGCACGGCCGCTGGTTCTTCATCTAAGATGCGGCAATCCGTGGACTGTGATTTGGATGGAGGTATGTGTTCTCTTTCATCTTGGAGATTTGTCCTCATCTTCTCTTCACTCTCTTGTTTCTCTCTCTCTCCTCTATGTATCTGTCTTTTTACTCGTTTTAATCAGTATATTGTTCTTGACTACTATATGTCTTGGACAGACACATTTGAAGTCTATTGGCTTTTATGGGGCAGTAAGATTTGCCCTCATATAGTATCTCTGAAACTCCTCAGTCTTTTAGTTAAAGATCTCTTATGCTCGTCCTTTTTTACCCAGACCGCCTCAATAGATTCTGTTTGAAGTAACAATTTCTCTTTGATGTACTGTTCTTATATAACAAATGTTGAGCGGATTTCTGATCCGATGTCACACACAACAAAAACTGTTGCCAAGCATTCCAAACTTCTCATTTGCGCAGGTGTTTTCATTGTATGCTTGGAGATGGGACATCTTGGAGGTTGACTCGTGATGTGAGTGTGTGGTAAAATGTTGTCGGCGTTACCCATCTATCTAGAAATGTGCAAAATCCCGATGAGCGTTCTTTGTGACCTATCGGTTGTCCAGAACCACTGTGCGACAATAGAACTCCACGTATGGACATCCCTGAATAATAATCATTATCTCTGTGTGAACCGTCCGTCTGATGTCGGCACTCTGTGTAATGATGTCATGATGGATCCCCTTATATGGAGATACAATTACTTATTCACCTTATTCCTGGCCACGCCCACTGTGGGCCTGGCCATGTCAAACAGGTACATGGGCACTGGTCCCTTGAGTATCTTGAAGACCAGGCCCAAACATCTTGGGCAGGAACTTTCTTGATTACTTAATGTGTTGCCATTTCTTCACTGGAAAGATTGTTCTCTAAAATACAACCCAGGTTACAGTGTTCCAGTTCCATTTCGTCTGCTCATTTTTTTTCGTGTCATCACTTCAAATTCCACTTTTTTAATATCCTGTCTGAGTTCTCTATCCTGATTGGGACACATTGGTATCCTGACCTGAAAATGCATTTTCTGTTTACTGAAGAGCTGTATAGAGACAAGGAAGCCCCTGTTACTGAGCAAACACTCTATTGCAAAGATTACTATCAGAATAGTTACTTAACACTTATTTTAACCAAAGAAAACCTGGGCAAACAGCTATTTACCCCCACAATATGGATGCTGGGGGTTTACGCGATTAAGCATGTTTTAAGCCTTTTTAAGCATGTTTCGATGAAAACGCTACACACACACACACACACACACACACACACACACACACACACACACACACACACACACACACACACACACACACACACACACACACACACACACACACACACACACACGATTGCAGAGCAGATCTCTCTCTCTCTCTCTCTCTCTCTCTCTCTCTCTCTCTCTCTCTCTCTCCGCTCTGCAGTTTCAGATTAGACTTCTTATATTTTCATACCGCAGTGAAAAATAAACAGTGGAGCTCTTGACGGACGACTCAGCAGCCCCACCAGTGCAGCGTGGGATGTCAATGAAGCATGACTCAGCTGCGTGGCACGGGGCACGCAGCGCCCACATGCAACCTCCTATATCCATATTTATACTTGCCTTATGTTTGTTTCATCATACAAGAGTGTCACACAAAAGTAGTGAAAATATATTTTATATATATATATTATTTTTATATCCACTATTTTAAAAAATATATCTTTTAAATAATAATAATAAAAAATAAGAACGGTTTTGGACATACAGTACAAGGTTTACACCCGACAGCGACGAATTGTGATGTAAATGAAGCATGACTCGGTGCGGTGCGCGGCCTGTCAAAGAAGGCCGCCTTTCATCACCTCCTGGAAGCCCGGGACAAAGTACTCCAAGCCCAGTACTCGAGTCAAAGTAGACATACTCCACGGTCACATAAGTGAAAGTTGCTCAGTCGTGTAGGCTACTTGAGTGAAAACACTATAGTGTTTGCTTTTAAGTACATTGTTTAAAAACACGCTCACGTATTCAAAAGTACAAATTACAAAGCGCATTTTCTCTTTCGTATTAATGAATTGCTTTGAATTTTGAAATCTTCCCTGAAAACATGAAATATTTTCTTAATAAAATAAAATAATAATAAAGCTCGCACAGCGTTGTGAGCTTGTAGATTGCCAGAAAATAGCCGATCAACAAGCTCACAATGTGTCGCGTTGTGAGCTTGTTGATCAGCTATTTTCAGCGAAAGCAGATCCCCACAATAACAGAAAATAGATAAGACCCTAGTATACAGCTCTGAGGGATTCCGGTCAACCATATACAGTAGGGGTTTTAGTGGTTAAGTGCAGTACGCTTTCTCAGTACAGATACTGAGAAAGTGTGTGTGTGTGTGTGTGTGTGTGTGTGTGTGTGTGTGTGTGTGTGTGTGTGTGTGTGTGTGTGTGTGTGTGTGTGTGTGTGTGTGTGTGTGCGTGCGTGCGTGCGTGCGTGCGTGCGTGCGTGCGTGCGTGCGTGCGTGCGTGTGTTGGGGGGGGGGTTCGCTGCATCTCCTACCCGGCAACACAGACGGCTGTGTTGTTCACCCCCCTCTACTCCCCCCACCCCCCCAGACTCTCAGCTCTGAATTCACACATCATAAATCAAGATGACCTGTCCTTGTGTGAATTCATCTCTCTCTCTCCTTAATTTTTTTTCAACGTATTTTTTCTTTTTTGACGGTTAATAGTGGCACTATTGTTCATTTTCAAAACCCCATATTACTGTATATACTCAGTTGACCCCCTTGCCACTGTGCTGCTTGGTCGGCTGGTATGATTTCCCTCTACACCAAATCGCTTTGCCAGAAATAGCCGAATATCGCTGTGCGCCGTTGAGCTTGTAGATCGCTTATTTCCCCCCTCCCCCAGAATAGGGATGCTTGTAGAGGTCGTTGTCACAGTGTGTGGCAGGAGGTTTAGGACCCAAGTGCGGACTGACAGGCGCAAGCAGAACAGTTCAATACAAGGTACCGAAATAGGGACGCCAGGTTGAAAGTGCATGGCTGATGAATGTATGGTTGCAGACAAGGAAACACATGTGTACAACATTAAACAAAATCTGATTAATCTGCAAGAAAAAAATAAAATATGAGTAAACACTGAATAGGCTCTATGCACAGCCGCCATATTGGAAAGAAATTGGGCCTCTTCCTTACTTCCTTCACAGGTGTTACCAATGATACTAATGAAGGCTCTGTTCCATTCTGGTCAAACAGAGTCAGGGTGCTGATATTGTGCATGTTGGCTCATTGGAAACACTCTGCTACATGTGGGTCTCAAAGTGTGGTCCAGGGACCCTCATGGTTCCTTGAGGGGGTTCCAAATGGCCCCTTATGGGTGTGTAACTCTGAGAGAGTACAAATGGAGCCAAATGGACCTGTAATAAAATCGGTGGTCCTAGGGGATCATGGGACCAAATGACGCCCCTGGACGCTGGCGTTCACTTCTACTTGATGGCTATATACCAGGAACTCCGTTGGACTGCCGAAGACTGGGGCCAGTCCCAATTTGGCAGGCCAGGCTAGGCCAGGCCAGGCCAGGCTGGGTTTGTTAGCAGCAGCAGCAGCAGCAGGACTGTGTGTCAGGCAGGCAGGCCCGCTTCTTTGCTTGTGTATTTTAGGCTTCACGGCAGCTAAGTAGTTCCAAAAATAAGAGAGCTAATTGGCCCACGCGTTTATTTCTGTACGGAGACGTATTCTAAGTGTTTTTAACAGGTTTGTTTGTGACACGAGCAGAGGAGGGGGGCTTCACAGTTGGTCTCTCTCTCTCTCTCTCTCTCTCTCTCTCTCTCTCTCTCTCTCTCTCTCTCTCTCTCTGTGGGAGGTACCTTTCGGCCCAAAACAGCCACGGAAAAAGAGCCGACTCTCTTCTCTCTTTACCAAAAAATAAATAAGGCCCTTTATACGAAGATTCGGTCATACGGTATAGTATAGTATAGTGTGTGTGCTTGTGTGCGTGTGTGCGTGCGTGCATGCGAGTGTGTGTGTGTGTGTGTGTGTGTGTGTGTGTGTGTGTGTGTGTGTGTGTGTGTGTGTGTGTGTGTGTGTGTGTGTGTGTGTGTGTGTGTGTGTGTGTGTGTGTTGTGTGCGCGCGCGCGCGCGCGTGTGTGCTCGTGTGTGAGGCTGGCATTGGCACACGCCGTGACATCATGAGTGTTGACTCATGTGCAGAAGAGTGATGCACATTGGGCCTTTCTTTGGCGCTTGCACTCTCTCTCCCTCTCTCTCTCTCTCCCCCTGACGTGTGTTTAGCCGGGCACACTCTCTCTCTCTCTCTCTCTCTCTCTCTCTCTCTCTCTCTCTCTCTCTCTCTCTCTCTGTGTGTCAGCCTTTTCAGTCCAGCTGTAGGGGGGGGGGGGGGGGGGGTAATGAAGCAAGTGTTTCTCTGCATAGTGGTGGGGGGGGGGGGGAGGACTGTCAGCTCGGCACACAGCAGACCTCTGTCACCTGTTGCCCACCTCCCGCCGGCGGCGCGGGGGCCGGCCGGCGAGGCGCCGAGCCATGGGCCCGGACGCCGGCAGCAGCAGGCTCCTCAGCCATGTAGGAGCTCCCATGTAAACTTCATTCATTATTGCGTTGCGGTGTTGTTTGGTTGATTACTGTTTTTAATTGTTCAAGCACTTTGTGACATTTAAAAAAAAAAAGTGCTATACAAATAAAGTTGTATTATTATTATTAGCATTATTATTATAGAGTCCCAGGGTGATTTATGCCAGTTTTCGTGTCAAGGACCCCCAAAATTAATATATTTTTGGCCGCGCACCACTCATCTGAAACTATTTTGCGCCAAATCTTGTATGGGTCCCTGGCACAAAGTCTTTTCGGATGGGTGGTCCGCTGGGCTAAAATACATTTTAATTGGGAGGGGGGGGGGCTGACATGAAAAAAAGTCTGAGAGCCACACTGCTCTAACTGCAGAGGGTCACCCTCCTCGACGGGGGGCCAGACAGAGACAGCAGAGAAGAGGTGGGTGGGGGGGGGGGGGGGGGGGGGGGGCTGGCCGGCCATGCAGGCAGAGGCATAGCATAATATAGCCTCCGTCCTGCCCACACTGGAAGGGGTTAAAAGCCAGAGACAGTAAAGTGAATCCAGATGTGCTGTTATTATTAATATCTCTTGGCTGATGAATGGGAAGGTAAAATTACAGGCGCCAGCCAGGGAGGCCCCCGTTCTGTATGTATACTCTGCTATAGCCTGCCGCTGCTGCTACTGCTGCTGGCCCTGCTGCCACCCAGGAGGCTGTATAGCAGGCGCTTCTCCCCCCGGGCCCGGGTGCAGCGGCTTGCCCTCCTATGATCCGGGGAAGGGCATGACGCCGCGCAGCGAGCCTCCGCGTGCGTACAGCGTGTCGGATAGGCAGGGGGGTGAGAGGGCAGACAGCAGGGGCGTCACGGTCATAAAAAAAAAATATATATATATATATATTTTGATTATAAATCGGTAAAATCAGCCAAAAATAAGAATTAAATAACCTAACCCTAACCCTAAAACCGAAATAAAGTAGGCCTAACCAAAACACAAAAAAAAAACTAACAAAATCCGCCCAAAAAACGCAAACTTTTGAAAATACATAATTTGTTTACATTTGACAGTTACAAATGTTTTTCGCGCTTTTAAAAAAATAGCAGATCTACAAGCTCATAGCGCGGCACTCGGTGCCGCGCTATGAGCTTGTACAGTATATCTGCTATTTTTGAATAGCCAAAGTGTAAAGTCAGGGGCCACCATCTGAGAGCCTGTGACGTCCCTGGCAGACGGGCAGGCAGGCAGGCAGGCCCCTGCCTGCTTGTCTGCCTTGACGGTTTCAACTGCTATTCAGTGTTGCCATGTCTGCTTATTATAAGCAGGCAGGCAGGCAGGCCCCTGCCTGCTTGTCTGCCTTGACGGTTTCAACTGCTATTCAGTGTTGCCATGTCCGCTTATTATAAGCAGGCAGGGAGGGAGGCAGGCAGGCAGGCAGGCAGGTAGGTAGGGAGCTATAGGGAGCTAGGTAGGGAGGCAGGCCCCTGGGCGAGACGCTTTCAGCTGCTATTCAGCGTTGCCATGTCCGCTTATTATAAGTGACTTTTCTGTAAAGTTGCGGATTGCCGTTTTTGGGCTTGTTTCTAGTGTAGTCGCTTATAATATGTCAGGGACCCCCCAAATGAATATGTATTTGGCCACCGACCCCGATCTGAAAATATGTTGTGCCAGGGACTCCCGTACAAGATTGTGTAGTTAAAATGTTTCAAATACTATATATTTTTCTTTTCAAGATTATTACCTGCTATTTTTTAAATCGCAGATCTACAAGATCACAAACGTGCATTAATTGTATATTGGGTCAAAGTGGCTTGCTGTGGATCCCTGTGTGTGTGTGTGTGTGTGTGTGTGTGTGTGTGTGTGTGTGTGTGTGTATAGTATGGGGCTCGATTAGTGCCACGTAGCACACCGATTTCCTCAAGTACGCATGCATGAACGTCTACCGTTTTCTTACACGAGCGAGTGTGCGTGCGTGTGTGTGTGTATCTGAGCATTCACGTGTGATTTTTTTTGCGCGACACACAGTTTCGCCTGCGCGTGCGTGTGACAGTTTGTCCATTATTGCCCTTTTCCTCCAGTAGATGGTGCCAGTGAGCCAAAAATAATAATATTAATAATAATAATAATAATATTACCTATGTATTTGTATCATAACTAAAATAGTTAGGAAGTTAGGGAAACAAGAGGTAATCATATTATCTGCAATTTGAATACTACACTATTAGAATATAAAGTCAAACTGTGATGAAAGTTGTTTTTTTATTTGCGCAATGCATTGTGGTCAAAATCTTTCTGCAGGCATCTGAGATCCGCCGTTACGCCAGGTACGGTGTACGCCAGCTTTGGGAATGTAGTGCGTTTGTATGTACACATTGTTGTTCTTCCAAATTAGTAAACATCTCCGGACATTTTACTTGCTTCGTATGTGTGTTGGACTGGAAGTGGAACCACATTTCTTATCCGAAAAAGACCTCTGTGGTAAGTTTGTGTTAATGTTAAATAATAACTTTAACGTAAATGAATTGCAGCATACAGCTGCAAGGGAGCTAACGTTAGCCCTCCTTAAATTAGCCACAAAACCTTCTTCCCCATATATATATATATATATATATGTTCTTCCCCCTCAAACATTCAGTCCAAATGCAGTTCTAAGTAGTCAAAAGGTTTCGTTGACATTTGTGTGTGTAATTGTGTTAACACTTGGATTAATAACGTTAGCTTGCTAGTTTTTTTTGCCAGATTCTGTGAGAGAAACAAGCAACCAGGTCTATAGGAAACAAGCCCAAAATAAGTGAGTATGGGCCATATGAGCACTTTAAACATAACATCATCAGCTACAAGATCGTTGTGAGCTTGTAGATCTGCTATTGTCGTCAAATAAAACTCCGCCGTAACCTAATCGGCCCGGGGTTATGGCGGACCCCTTGGCGGCGGTCACGGACCCCCCTAACTGACTGAACAACGCTTCCAAAATGGGTGTGGTGAAAGCTGCTTTTAGACCCTCTATACTTAGTACTTGCACTGTACTTGGTGTGTGCTCTTCGCCAACAATAGCCGATCCACAAGCTCACAGTGAGATCTGCTATTTTTGGCGAATGTTCCCCCCAGCTCCCAGAATGGGGATACTGGGGTTCAAGTGGTTAACCGTCAAGTATAAAGTTATTTTAAATCTGTCATAATTGAAACAGATATTACAAAGTAACAATGTAAAAATGATGGGGTGCCATGGATGAAGACATTATTTACAGAGGTGCCCTGAGACAACCATGTTTGAGAACCCCTGGTGTACAGTACACAGTAAAACGTGTGTCTGTTTGTTTGTAAAGCTACCTGTCTTAGAGCTGTCATATCAAAATGATATTTTTGTATATTACATGATTAGCAGTAGTTGAACGTAACTATTTAAGTACATTTACTCAAGTACTGCATTTTAGGTACTTTTACTGTACTTGAATTCAATACTGTACTTCTACTTCACACCTCAGAGGCAAATATTGAACTTTTTACTCCACTACTACAATTATTTGTAGATGATGATAATTTGTAAGTAATTACAAACAAACAAAAATACATGTTTACCTCTTTGGTAAGCTAGACCATAGCCTGTTGGGTCCTTGTATACAGTGTGTTATGTATCACTGCTTACTGTAATATGTTTTATAATCCGATTCCGTGAGTAACACTTGAATCATTCAGTGGCACACGTTTACCACAAATAGAAAATATATAAATGTATGCATTTGTGTTTTCCTGTATCCTCTGACAGGAGTGGTGGAGCAGCTGGTTTATTACTGGTGACAGCTACGACACTCATCACTGTGCCCTGTGTGATAAGGTGGGCTGGTCTTCTCTGAGAGGCGCAATAGTCATTGGCGCCTATTTATTTATAAAGCCCTGATTGGAAAATTACCATGCTACGTCAAAAACCTAGTCACATTCTAACTCACTCCAGCGATTGGCTAGTCCTTCTGGTTCCTTTTGCCAGTTCGGTAAAAGACTGCCTTTAGCATTGGTGCACCCGATTCTTGGAACCTCTTGCAACAAGAGCTTAAACTGAATACCCTAGCATCTATTGGCCATTTTAGGAATTTATATAATAACCGTGCATTACCTGTATGCAACCGTTTTAACTGATTGCTGTCAACATGCAAATGTTTTTACTGTTGTCAACATTATCGTTTCTCTTGTTGTTCCTATGTTATTTATGTGTCTAATCTCGGCATCATTGTAAATGAGGGTCTTCCTCAATGATCTTTGACATGGGTTTTTTTGTGCTCTGACATGCACTGTTAACTGGGACCTGATAGAGACATGTGTGTGCCTTTCTAAATGATGTCAAAACAATTTCATTTACCATAGGCCGGGTGCTTCGGTGGCTCCGGTCGGGGGAGCGAGCGGTTTCGGGGACGCTGGCTCCTCGAAACCGCCAGTCAGCCTGCAGCTATATCCTCCCTATCTATGACTACTACTGCTAATTCTGTGCCTGCCACCCACCCTCTAATGTCTTTCTTGTCTGTTTTATCATCCCTTGTCCCGCAGGCTGCACTTTCATCCCCCCTCCCCCTCACCCATCCCTACATCCACCTCTGTCTTCCTCTGTCACTTTATCTCAAGAACCAAGCGCTGCCGTGGCCACACCTGGCACCAGCACACCCCAGGCTCCGCCTGTTTTCAATTTATCTTCTACTCCAGGGCATGCCACCCAGCCAAACACCGCTGCCACTAACTGCGGTGGCTTCACCTCACTACCACCCTCTTTGCTTTCCTGTCCATGTCCACCTCTCAATAACTCCTCCCCCCATCCTCCCTTTTCCCTCTCCACAGCTCGACCCGTGGACCCACCACGCAACGCGCTATCCAGGAACCCCCAAACCATCTCTGCATCTCTCCGCAACCAGCTCCTCCTAGTTAACGCCATCGACCTAAGCTCACTCCTTCACCCCTCCAGCAATAACGAACCCCGCTTTGTGGACTGCGGCGATATATCGATACAGCTCCGCAGCGCCGGGCCAACATGCTCATCCGTTCTCACCGTAGCGGAGTTCTGCCTGGCATTCGGAATCTACCGTGACGTTATTTGGCTTCCTGCCCCCAACACCCCACCAAACCCTCCGGCCCTAGCTGACATTCCAAGCACCTCTCCACTCCCATTAATATTCCCGTCTTGGCTTCCGAACTGTCAAACCACCCAGACTCAGCAACCGTCTGCTTCCTCCTAGGAGGCCTCAATTTCGGTTTTCCCCCTGGCCTGTCACCCTCCCCACCGACACCCACCTCTGCCGCAACCTCCAGTCCGCCACCACCGACCCCGACACGGTCACCACCCTGCTGGCCAAGGAAGTGGCCAATGGATTCATAATCGGCCCTTTTTCCACCCCACCCTTCCCCACCTTCCGCATCAGTCCCGTCGGCATTGCCACAATGAAATATTCAGGGAAAAAGAGAATCGTAGTCGACCTTTCCTACCCCCACGGCACTTCCACACCAAGCATTAACAGCCTCATCCCCAGTCAACATTATTCAATGCAATATTCCACAGTAGATGGCGCCATTAATCTGATCCGGCTAGCCGGCAAAGGCGCGTGGCTCGCGAAAGCAGATGCCACTGCAGCCTTTAAGGTCCTCCCACTCCACCCAGACAGCTGGCCTCTTTTTGGGGTTTTCTGGCAGGACGCCTTCTACTTTGCTGTCCGGCTAACATTTGGGTGTAAGAGTAGCCCCAAATTATTTGACACCCTTGCCGAAGCCCTCTGCTGGATATTGGTTAACAACTACAAACTCCCCTACGTCACCCACCTGCTGGATGACTTCCTAGTAGTCACCCCTCCTGCCTCACCACACTGACCTCCGTCTTCAATGCACTAGGCGTCCCCCTCGCCCTGGAAAAAACGGAAGGTCCATTCACTGCTATTGAATTCCTCGGCATCACCCTGGACACTATCACCTTCCAAGCCTCCCTACCCCCCGAAAAACTCGACCGGATCACCCTGCTCCTCTCCAATTACCTGGGCATCCTTCAGTGCAGCAAACAGCAGCTCCTGTCCCTGCTCAGCCACCTCAACTACGCCATGCGTATCGTTCCCCAAGGCTGTTTGTTTATCTCCAATCTCCTACACCTCTCTACCTCTGTCCCTTCCCTCCACCACCAGGTCACTTTTGACCCTCAGTGCCAGATGGAACTCCGCCTTTGGCATCTCCTCCTCACAAACTGGAACGGAATCACTTTTTTCTATAACGATTTCATTTCCTCCCCAGAGGACATACAACTCTACACCGATGCCGCCCCCTCCGCAGGATTCAGAAGCTACTACGCAGGACGATGGTTTTCGTCCCCCTGGCCAGACGGTTTCCACCAGCTCGACCCGGACCACACACAATCTTCCACCCTGTACGAGCTCTACCCCATTGTAATCTCTGCAGCCCTGTGGGGTTCACAATGGACCAGCCACAGCATCCTCATCCATTCCGATAACCTGTCCGTCGTCCACATCATAAACAAAGGCCGTTCCTCATCTCTCCCATCATGTCACTCCTGCGCCGCCTCACATGTCTTTCCGTTACCCACCAATTCATAATCAGAGCTGCCCACATCCCAGGTCACCACAATGCTATTGCTGATGCACTTTCCCCTTTTCTGTTTCAGAAGTTCAAGACACTGGCTCCACACTCAGACCCGCATCCTGTCCCGGTTCCTCCATTTTTGGACATCATCTTTCCATAGCCCATCCTCTGCACCACCTCATCCTCCAGTCCCAGCAGTCTGCCCTCCAAGGTGTAGCAGACTCCACCCTGTCCTCCTACTGGACAGCCTGGAGAAGTTATAAGTATTTCCACCACACTCACGACATTCACTTTCCCTCCCTAGACCTCATCACACTTTCAGCTTACATTAGTCACTGTCACTCCGCCCGTTCCATACGCTCTTCCACAATCAGAGCTTACCTCTGTGGAATCATATTTTTCACTAAACTCATCACCGGTTCACCCCATCCATTCACTCAGCACCCCCAAATCGCCCTCATACTCAAAGGACTGCAGTGCAGCGAACCGTGCCTTCCTCCCAGGCGTTTACCCCTCACCTTAGATATTCTCACCACTTCTATCCACACTATTAGATCCGGCTACGCCAACCCCTTCACCAACTTCACTCTCGAATCCATGTTTCTGATCTGATAGGCTTCTATGGCTTCCTCAGATGCTCCGAATTCACCACAGCCAATACCCATTTCGATTCCTCCATCTCCCCCTGCCTTTCCGACCTAGCAGTCCACGACAACGACACACTAGTCTTCACCATCAAACGGAGCAAATCGTCCCAGTACCGCCTAACACCCATCTATCTGTTCCGTCTCAATTCCCCAGTCAGCCCTTTCAAACCTCTGGCTAACTACGTCCACACCAGACTTTCCCAAAACGCCCTACCATCAGACCCACTTTTCATTAACGAGCATGGAACTGTAGCCACCCGCAGCTGGTTCCTACACCACCTCCGCCAAATCCTCACCCGATCCGGATTCTCCGCAGAGAATTTCTCAGGCCATTAGTTTCGTATCGGCGCCGCTTCGACTGCCGCTAGCCGAGGCCTCCAGGACCACACTGTACAAATAGACAGGAGGGATTTCAGAAAAAAGGCCTTCTATAAGGAGGTTAGAGGCATTTGGGGGTAAAAGTTGGGAACAAGGCCATTTTACATAATTCAAGGGTGCTGAATCAGAAAAACACGGTTCCCAAGCAAAATTCTTAGTGCTTAACCTCCTAATTTGCATATCAAAATGGCTGCCGATTTTGAAGTATTTCTTAAATAACTCTATAACAAAGCAATCAAATCTGACAAATAAAGTGTATATATTTATATTCTGAGGGTCAGACAATGTGTGGAAGGTATTTATAATGTAATATATGTAAATAAATGTAAATAATGTAAATAAATATGCAAATTAGAGGCCACTATTACAGAAAACGGTTTCGTACTTAAAGTGATCCATCCGCATCCCCCTTATTTTATTTTATTTCTACTTATCTGTATTTTTACCATCCTTAAGACATCTAAAATACATATTTAGATCATGGAAAAATCCTGGTACATTTGGCCCCTGATGACCAAAAAATAAATTGCCCCCATGTATAACTCACCCCCAGAATGAGTTAGAGCCACAGAACTGGTACTGATAACTGAACACAAACTACTTTCAACACAACTATATAGAGTGGGATGGGGATGGCTATAGGTACACTTAGACGGCCAACAGGGACTAGCTGAAATGTATTAAGCCCCGCCCCTCTGTGTTCCTATTGGCTGGGCTTTAAACAGCCATAACTCCAATTCCCAGCATCGAAAACCTATGAAACTTCCTAGATGCGCTTAGACGGCCAACAGGGAAAGGCTGACATTGTTTAAGCTATGTAGCCTAACTTTTCAGTTGATTGCCATACAGGCTTGTGTCCCCCCCCCCCACCCCCGATGGGCCCTGCCTAGTACAGCCTAGTCCAGCCTATTACTGCCTAGTCCTAGGACTAGGCTAGACCTGGGTGTACTAGGCTTTACTGTACTAGACTCTGCTGGGCTCTAATAGTCTGTTTTCAGCTCTAACAGGCTTTGCTAGGCTGTACTTGGCTTTTTTAGGCTATAGAAAGCAGTACTTTACTTTGGCCTACAAATGTTCATGCAAAACTATTGGTGGTGCACACACAAACTATTGCCCGTGTACACAGTGGTTAATCCCAATGGTCTGAGTATCTACAGGGCTGACAAGGGACTAGCACAGCCTAGTTCAACCTAATAGAGACTAGTACAACCTAGTCTTAACTAGTCCAGTCTGTTCCATGCTAGTATAGCCTATATCGCCGTCCCCTAGTCTGTTCCATCAAAAGGCTGGACTAGGCTAGACCTGGGTGTACTAGGCTTTGATGTTGTAGTCTCTACTGGTCTCTAATAGACTGTTTTAAATTCCAGTAGGCTGTGCTGGTCTGTACAATGCTATATTAGGCTGTACAAGGCAGATCTGTACTATGGTCTACAAAGGTTCATGCAAAACTATTGATCGTGCACACACAAGCTATTGCCCGTGTTCACAGTGGTTAGTCCCAATGGTCTGAGTATCTACAGGGCTGACAAGAGCCTAGCACAGCCTAATAGAGCCTAGTATAGTCTAGTACAGCCTAGTACAGCCTAATCTATCCTAGTCCAGCCTTATCAGTCCTAGCATAGCCTTGTACCCCCTCCCCTATTCTGTTCTCCCAAAAGGCTGGACTAGTCATGGGTGTACTAGGTTGTACTATACTAGACTCTACTGGTCTATAATAGGCTGTTTTATGCTCTAGTAGGCTGTGCTAGGCTGTACTAGGCTCTATTATGCTGTGCAAGGCAGATCTGTACTATGGTCTACAAAGGTTCATGCAAAACTATTGCTCGTGCACACACAAGCTATTGCCCGTGTACACAGTGGTTAGTCCCTATGGGTTGAGGATCTACAGGGCTGACAAGAGCATAGTACAGCCTAATATAGCCCATTAGTACAGCCTAGTACAGCCTAGTACAGTCTCATCTATCCTAGTCCAGCCTTATCAGTCCTAGCATAGCCTGGTACCCCCTCCCCTATTATGTTCTCCCACCAGGCTGGACTAGGCTAGACCTGGGTGTACTAGGTTTTACTGTACTAGTCTCTGCTGGGCTCTAATGGTCTGCTTTCAGCTCTAGCAGCCTTTGCTAGGCTTTACTGGGCTCTATTAGGCTATAGAAGGCAGTACTTTACTTTGGCCCACAAATGTTCATGCAAAACTATTTCTTGTGCACACACAAGCTATTGCCCGTGTACACAGTGGTTAGTCCCTATGGGTTGAGGATCTACAGGGCGGACAAGAGCCTAGTACAGCCTAATAGAGCCTATTAGAGTCTAGTACAGCCTATTACAACCTAGTCTAGCCTAGTCCGGCCTGTTCCATGCTAGTATAGCCTATACCACCCTCCCCTAGTCTGTTCTCCCAAAAGGCTGGACTAGTCTTGGATGTACTAGGCTGTACAGTACTAGACTCTACTGGTCTCTAATAGGCTTTTTAGCGGCTCTAGCCGCTCTATACCTGACTTTGTCCGTGTGCGTCAACGTTCTGATTGGTCAGGTGCGTCAACAAAGTGATTGGTCAAGCTTCACGCGACACATGGCTATAAACACATTATAAACACATATCGATGACAAAATGTATCAAAGGCGCCGCTACCTTCACACAGGGTGTGATTTTTTAATCTCTAGTAGGCTTTGCTAGGCTGTACTAGGCTATATTAGGCTGTACAAGGCAGATCTGTACTATGGTCTACAAAGGTTCATGCAAAACTATTGCTCGTGCACACACAAGCTATGGCCTGTGTACACAGTGGTTAGTCCCTATGGTCTGAGTATCTACAGGGCTGACAAGGGACTAGTAAAGCCTAATAGAGAGTATTAGAGTCTAGTACAACCTAGTACAACCTACTCTAGCCTAGTCCAACCTGTTCCATGCTAGTATAGCCTATAGAAATGATTTCATGTGCATGCCATAAGCAATGCACAACACGTCGTTGCAAATGCCGGAAATCTGGGTTACGATGCACAGCCATGTGTGCATGTCAGCAACGGAGTGATGATCAACCTCCTTGTATGAATGTGGTCTAGTGTCTAGACTTTCGTTCAACAATGGCCAATACAGTATCTTTAGAGTACTAAACCGTTATCTGTTATGGGGGCCGCTATTTTGCATATTTCGGAGTAGGCTGATTATTATATTATATTATATTATCATATTATATTACTTACAAATTTTTTACTCACATTGTAGAAACTGTAGACACTTCATTTGTCAATTGTGCTTGCCTGGCCACAGAGTTATTGAAGATAAAGGTGCGAATTTGCCAATTTGGCAGCCATTCAGATATGCAGATTAGAAGGTCAAAAACTAAACATTTAGCATGGGGAAAAAGTATGTATTTTAGATGTCCTAAGGATGGCAAAAATACAGATAATTAGGAACAAAATAAGGGGGATGCACCTTTTGCACCGTTTGAGTACTACGGTACATCATTTTATGTAATGGTGGCCTCTAATTTGCATATTTATTTACATTTATTACATTACAAATATCTTCCACACATTGTATGACCCTCAGAACATAAATATATACACTTTATTTGTCAGATTTGCTTGCTTTGTTATAGAGTTCTTTAAGAAATACTTCAAAATCGGCAGCCATTTTGATATGCAAATTAGGAGGTTAAGCGCTAAGAATTTTGCTTGGGAACCGTGTTTTTCTGATTCAGCACCCTTGAATTATGTAAAATGGCCTTGTTCCCGACTTTTACCCCCAAATGCCTCTAACAATCACATATTTCAGAAATCCCACCGGTCTAAAATGCTAGGTAGATGGTCCCAGGCCTATCAGAGGTACATCCGCACTAACCTCCAGGACCTCAGAATTGCACATAATTCACTAATTTAGTTACCGATCGTGCTAACTTTTTGGGGGTAACAGCCTAAACGTGCTGTGCTGATGACTCCTATTACCAACCTCGAGCACCGTGCTGATCACGCTAACGACCTCCACCCCAGAGACTCCAGGGTCGGCGACCCTCCCCCGGAACCCTCCACCCCTCCGTTCCATTCCATTCCATTTATTCAATAAAAACCCTTAAACTTCCATAAAGGTGTGTTTCTTTGCCTAGTGAATGTAGAATGATGTGCAGGATGTAATTTGTATATATAGATGTGAGAAGACTTAATTTAACTGACTAACCTTTTTTAGAATATTTAATTTTCAAAGAAAAAAAAACACACTCACACTTATGTCAGTGTGCCAATGATCACCCTCCCCTGTGCCAATGTTGGCACTCGTATGTAAGGGTGCCTACCCCTATTGTGTAATAATTCATTGTGGCCCTTTGATGTCATCAGTTTCGTAGGCTTGCCTTCCAGATGACCAGGGAGGATTGTTGTAGCCAACAGATGAGCACCACCTTCCCCACAGGAGTCGGCACCAACCGCCAGTCCTTCCCACTCTACACCTGATGCCCACATCACGTTCAACTCTACGTTACTCTGCTGGCTGCCATCGCTCAAACCCAAGCTACCCTGCAGACCAATGCCCACCGTTCCAACTCCACACTACACTGTTGGCCATCTCTGTTCAACTTCACGCTATAAAAATGTTTTCTCTATACTTGCCTACTTAAAGTTGCGGTTGAATGTATAGGCCAGGGGATGGCAACCTTTTTGACATGAGTGCCATGTTTTAATTTCTTGATAGTCAGTGTGCCATGTCAACATTAAGTTTGATTGTCCATATACTGTACATAACTGTTTTTCTTCTTCTTTATCATGATGTAATGATCATTAAACTCGGATCAATAACCCACTTATCTCCCAGACTCCCTCCCCAGTCAGAGTTAGGAGTTTGAATGGATATAGAATTATGTGCAGGATGTAATTTGTGCATAGATGTGAGGGGGCTTAATTTAACTTGACTAAACCCCTTTTTTGAATATTTAAATTGAAAAGAAAAAAAAAACTTCTCTCACACACTTATGCCAGGGTGCCACTGATCATCCTCCCCTGTGCCAACGTTGGCACCCGTGCCTAAGATTGCCTACCCCTGCTATAAAGTATTGGTTTACTGTATTATATTATATGATATGAGTATGCAACGCCACTATAAGTATGTTGATCGATGTGGTGGAGAACCATTGATTGAGTAACGTATGTCCTCTGGCTGTTTGTATTAACTGATGTCACTATATCAATGCATTACTCTATGACGTCAACACCAGAAAACGGCTTGTGTTCATTTACTTTTAAAACTAGACTATTGCACTACAGTAGTGTAGTTATCAAACTAAATTAAATATGTTGTGCTCTATATATCTGAGGTCACACACTGCCACCAGTGAAAGTAATAAACCAATTGATGATGAAAATAAAACATTTTTTTATGTCCTGATGATGCACCTTGATCCAGGTGAGTATAGGCTAAGTGTGCATAAACACCCAGTAAATGGAAAGGAAAACACGGCAGTGAAATGTTGAAGGTGAAGTGGTTTATCTCGGTTATTATGCCCATTAGACCATTTATTGCGTGGCCCAGGCCTACCCTGGCCCACCCAGCTATTCCCCTGAACCATAGCAACTTAAGTACTAAGTCGTAATGTACCACACAAGCGGCACTTCTGTCCCTCAGATGAACAGTTTGGATCTGGTAACCCTACTTCCTTCGTTATAGATCTATACATGGTCTCTTTCTTTTTCACTCTACACCAAATCTTCTCACTAAAATATGTGTTAAAATATTGTTGTGAGCTTGTATGCATTTTTTGGAATGATTTAGGCCTACCTAGAATGGGCTCATTTCAGGTTCAGGCGGTTAAATTACTGAATTAAATACATTTTTATTTTTATGAATGTAAGAGTGAACCAATGGAAGCAACAATAATTAGATCAAATTGATCAAGTGGTCAAAAAATAAATCAACAAGTGGAGAAGAAAAATAAACATACTCCAGAACAGTAGATGGCGCTAAACATCCAAGGACAATCAGACGTCAAGACAGAGTTCAAGAGTCAAATCTAAGGGGCTAAAGTCCAGTCCTCTTCTGAGACAAAGATCCACTAAAACTACGGGGCCAGGCAGAGGTGAACCTTGGTGAATGATATGGCAAGCAGGTAAGACATCTGAGATACAAAATATTGATTCAAAATGCATTAAGGAAAGCAAGCCAGTTTTCAGAGAACTTTTGGTAAATTTCAATTGTCTGTAAACAACAACCCCAAACCAGCATGTCAGCATGACACCGGCTATAATACTATTGATCGTGAAATGCAACACGGCCAGAAAATAATGTTTGTTGGACCTTGTTTATCGCCTGGATGATGAAAGCACAGCTGTTTTGTTTGCCTGTGCTAATAAATATCCCTCAGAACCACTAGTGCTATGCTATGCTAATACCTAGTGGCCTAGGTATGCAAAGTACAGTCAGGGTCGGAAATATTTGGACAGTGACACAATTTTCATAATTTTGGCCCTGTACGCTACCACAATGGATTTGAAATGAAACACTCGAGATGCAATTGAAGTGCAGAATTTCAGCTTTAATTTGAGGGTATTTACAACAAAATTGAAAGAAGGGTTTAGGAATTGCAACAATTTTTTGTTGCAATATTGTTTTCAAACATAATCCCCTCATTTTAAAGGACCTTAAGTAATTGGACAAATGAATATAATCATAAACAAAATGTTCATTCTTAATACTTTGTTGAAAAGCCTTTGCAGGCGATGACTGCCTGAAGTCTAGAACCCATGGACATCACCAAACGCTGGGTTTCCTCCTTTTTGATGCTTTCCCAGGCCTTGACTGCAGCTGTCTTCAGTTGTTGTTTGTTTGCAGGTCTTTCTGCCTTAAGACGGAAGACATCAGCAGTTGATGACCGCAGGATCATTGCCATGGTAAAGAAGAACCCCTTCACAACATCTACTGAGGTGAGACAGACTCTCCAGGAAGTAGGCGTACCATTATCCAAGTCTACCATAAAGAGAAGACTTCACGAGAGCAAATACAGAGGGTTCACCACAAGGTGCAAACCTTTCATAAGCCTCAAGAATAGAAAGGCTAGATTAGAGTTTGCCTAAACACATCTAAAAATGCCAGCCCAGTTCTGGAACAGCATTCTTTGGACAGATGAAACTAAGATCAACCTGTACCAGAATGATGGGAACTGGGCTGGCTTTTTTAGATGTGTTTTGGCAAACTCTAATCTAGCCTTTCTATTCTTGAGGCTTATGAAAGGTTTGCACCTTGTGGTGAACCCTCTGTATTTGCTCTCGTGAAGTCTTCTCTTTATGGTAGACTTGGATAATGGTACGCCTACTTCCTGGAGAGTCTGTCTCACCTCAGTAGATGTTGTGAAGGGGTTCTTCTTTACCATGGCAATGATCCTGCGGTCATCAACTGCTGATGTCTTCCGTCTTAAGGCAGAAAGACCTGCAAACAAACAACAACTGAAGACAGCTGCAGTCAAGGCCTGGGAAAGCATCAAAAAGGAGGAAACCCAGCGTTTGGTGATGTCAATGGGTTCTAGACTTCAGGCAGTCATCGCCTGCAAAGGCTTTTCAACAAAGTATTAAGAATGAACATTTTGTTTATGATTATATTCATTTGTCCAATTACTTAAGGTCCTTTAAAATGAGGGGATTATGTTTGAAAATTGTTGCAATTCCTAAACCCTTCTTTCAATTTTGTTGTAAATACCCTCAAATTAAAGCTGAAATTCTGCACTTCAATTGCATCTCGAGTGTTTCATTTCAAATCCATTGTGGTAGCGTACAGGGCCAAAATTATGAAAATTGTGTCACTGTCCAAATATTTCCGACCCTGACTGTAGCTACATCATTTTGATCGTCCTTCAAAAGACAGAGATTGAGAAGCACTACACTGATGTACCAATTTCATTTCTTCCCCCTCCCCCTAAATTGTTAGAATTCAGAAGTGAATACACTTTTCACTATGACGTTAGAATACATCCTTTAAGATAAGTAACTCAGATGGAAGATAACAATCATTTAGCTATATAAATTAATTGAGAATAATGAGTACCGGACTGGGCTAGTTATTTAGTTAGTTAATCCATGTCTTTATCTTTTGTCCCCTCCCTCATTGCAGTCCAGAAATTGTTCCTGCCCAGGAATGCTTGGATATAGTGGCGGATGTACTGGAATCAATCGGACGACAATTGATTGATCAGGCAGCAACACTGGATATGGACAGCAATGACCAAGCCATGGACATTGTGGATAATGTCATACAGTTGTTGGCAGGCTTTCCTGACCTCCAAAATGCTGAAGAGATATTTAGAAAGTTAAACGAGGTCCTCGAGAGATTGAATGAGAATGACAACAAGTTCAGATGTGTGACATTTTACACAACTGAACGTGGCAGACAGGCATTCCACATACCAGAAGAGCAACTAAGATACTTAATAGAGAGTAATTTCAGTGTTCCAGAAATTGCCCGTCTGTTGGACGTGAGTGTCAGAACCGTCCGCAGGCGTATGACAGATTATGGCTTAAAAATAAGCGACACTTACACAGATATTACTGACGAGGATTTAAGAAGGGAGATAGCAGACTTTCATGTCGACTGTCCAAATACAGGATACAAGGTCGTGCAAGGCTATTTAATGTCCAAAGGCATCAGGTGATAATTATTGATACGCATACACACAAATAAGCTGTTAATGAAATGTAAATTGACATCGTTGATTGTAACATAGGCCATTATTATTTCTTTATATTGAGTTTTTATTATGCACCAATGACAAGGGGATATTGATGCAATATTAGTAGTTTACAAACAGTAGCGAGTAGTCTAGGTTATTATACAGCCAAAACAGTGTGTGTGTGTGTGTGTGTGTGTGTGTGTGTGTGTATGTATATATATATATATATACACACACACACACACACACACACACACACACACACACACACACACACACACACACACACACACACACACACACATATATATATATATATATATATATATATATATATATATATATATATATATATATATATATATATATATATATATATATATATATGAGACACACACACACAGCTACTTAAAAAAAAGGGTCAGGAGTGGAGCTTTGTTTTTGATTGTTTTAACAATAGACTGTCAGGATTCAGGACCAAAAGGAGACGGCTACAGATATGGTATTCTTGTAGATCAATTATTATATTTATATATACTGTATATAAGGAAGCAAGCAAACGGTGTTACAGAAAAATGACATATTACTGTTAAATTCTATACTAATTGTATTATACAGGGTACAACGGTTAAGAGTTATGGATGGCCTGAGAGCAGTAGATCCTTTGGGGACTATTGTTCGTGGACTGAAGGAACAGATCATCCCAAGACGGGCATATAAAGTTTGTGCTCCCCTCTCTCTTTGGCATATAGATGGGAACCACAAATTGATCCGGTAAGCTGTGTCGTCGTCCATTATTTGCATTGTTTACCAGGTTCTTGGGTGTGTTTTGACTGTCTTCACTTACATGTCTTGCTTTTTTGGTCTATAGTTGAATAATTAACAAATGATGTATTATGTGGTAACTAACAGTCAGTCTTCCATAAACAGCATTGTGGGTGTATTTGTATAAAAGGTCAATAGGTCAATAGGCAAGAAGAGGAGGCGCCTTTATTACCCATTCTGATCTTGCAGATTGTAAATTATAGAAATGTCCCTGTTGTCCGATTTCCCCAGCAGAACTCAGCAGCTCTTAGAGAATAGAGTGGAGCCCATAAGCCTATTGCTTTTACACCATTTCTTGCAGTCAAAATTGATTTTATTTTTCATGAATGTGTTACTAGTTGTCATTACAAACACATCCATGCCTTGGGTATCGCATACAACAAAAAGGGCATGGATGTGTTTGTAATGATAACTAGTAACACACTCATGAAAAAAGAAATGTACTTTTCTGGTGTAAAAGCAATAGGCTTATGGGCTCCACTCTATGCCCTGAGGGCTGCTGAGTTCTGCTGGGGAAATCGGACAACTGGAGCATTTCTGCATAATACATCCTATGGACAGTAATTTGGGAACAAAACAAGTAAGAAACACAGCCTAGAAGTGATTTAGGGCGGAGTTGTCCTTTAAGTAAATATAATCTGTTGCAATGGCTACCACAGATTATAATTTGCATCTATGGGACTGATAATGCCACAGCAAAGACCCAATCGAGAAGTGTTTTCAAATGGATGTGTATTTGTTATGTGCTTAAATAACATTCTATTAATTGTCCTAATTTGTTATATGCTATACACAATGTTTGCCCCACCCCCGCTACCCTTTTGTGGTATAATTCTGTGTTTTAACATGATGGAATGAGCCTGCATAATTATCAATTTCATCCTCCAGACAGTTAAGATTTTCGTTGATAATGACCATGGTCTTTCCCTCTTATAACCCTTAGGTGGCGTGTTGTTATCCATGGAGGAATCGATGGTTATAGTAGAAAGATAATGTTTCTTAAAGCGAGCACAGACAACAAGGCTTCTACTGTTTTCAGTGCCTTTTTGAGAGCCGTCCAGGAACATGGTTTGCCAATTAGAACTCGGACTGACAAAGGTATGCTATGAATTGAGTACACAACGCAAACATGGACATCCAGGCTTTTTGTCTTATTTACTAAACTTGAATATGATATCTGGGACACATGTTTCTAAAGTTTTCAATCTATTGAAAAGGTGGTGAAAACATGGATGTAGCACGGTACATGTTGGAACACCCAGACAGAGGACCAGGTAGGGCTACATTTTTTAGCAAATTGGTCTATATTTCAAATTATTTTACTTTATATTTTGATAAATTAATGCCATAATTTATCATACTGCATTTGGGCCTCCAACATGTGAATCTGTCAAATCTGCAAGTTTAAAATGCCTCCCCATGTCAGTGGGTTAGCTTGTAGATTAGCTAGTATTTAGTTGCATGAATTAGGGTGAATGCTTTGATTATTGATCACAGGAAGAGGCCCTGATTATAGGCTTGACTTTCAAGAAGGTGAATTACACATTTCCAGTTTTATAAATTTTTGTTTGGTTGGCTTCAGAGGAACATTTTATCAAAAACGTATGTAAACTTAAGAGTTTCTGAAAATATTAACTAATCTAATTGAACTACACCAACAATGTGAGACAATGATCAAATGCTTACAGAATTAGTTCCATGTTGGAGATTAGCGGTTGACCTGATTCTTTTTCTTTTTCTCTGTCCTCCTTTCCTCCTCCTCTCCTACACAGAACGAAGGAGCCACATCACGGGAAAAAGTGTGCATAATCAGCGAATCGAACGTCTGTGGAGAGATTTATGGTGCATTGTGACCGGAAATTACTATACAGCCTTCCGCCATCTGGAAGACATTGGTGCTCTGGATCCTGACAGTGACGTGGATCTCATCTGCCTACACTACGTTATGGTTCCCAGGATCAACGCGCACCTTGACCTCTTTCAATGCACTTGGGACAACCATCCTTTATCTTCTGAGAGGAACAAGTCTCCTGAACAGCTGTGGATTTCAGGTCTTTTGATGAAACATGGATCCCTTCCACTTGAGGTAACTTTTCATGTCTCAAGACAATAAAGTTGTGTGTTTTGAAACTATAAGGACCATGTTTGTTGGAATTAGCACAAAAAGCAATTGCCAATCTTAATAAAGTATTGGCTATAACAAAAAAGACGTATTTTCAGATGTTCAGCAGTGTTGGCCTAACACCATCATACTGGGCCAGGTGTGCATGTTGGTATGCTTGGGTTGTTTTCAAAACAAGACAAAATAAAAATTCTAACATTTATAAACTGATATCGTTTCAGGATGCGGAAAATGAAGATTTCGGGACTGATGATGACGGACCAGGTGGTTCAACTGATACATTGGATCAAGTCACTGTCCCTGAACCGGAATTGACACTGAAGGCTGCCATAGAGGCAAGGCTGAGAGAGAATGTCAATCCAACTCAGCCAAGCTCATGTTTCGGATGCGACTTGTATGTAAAGGCAAAAATAGAAGTGCAGTCAATTATTGGACATTTTCATTAGTGTAAACAGACACTGCATTTACACAAAGACCTGAGGCCCATTCTAATGATTTCTTATGACACAATGAAGGAGCCTCTGCGAGCTCAAATCTGTGAAGAAGTCTTTCCTTTTTTTCTTTTTTAACGTATTGCAAGCTTTCGTTCGTAGACCTTCATCAGGCAGTGTATAAGTTATCAAACTTTGTCATGTCAAGGACCCCCACATTCCCCAACACACAGCTTTGACAAGCATGAGGAGAATAAAAAAAGAATGATTCTTGAATCTTGGCTAGCTTTGTCATATTTCTGGTATAAGCATAAAAGACTTTGGGTCTCTATGTACTTTTCTTTTGCACTCAATGGAATCAGCTAATTTTGTAGTTCTCAAACGCATTTGGTTATTCATATGGGTGGGTAAATTTATTAATAACTATTACAGAGAAAAATAAACAAGCCAGATGCATTTTAGTAATTGTCAGTATGATTACAATGTCAGTCAATACCACATGTTTGTTGGTTCCTCCTAATATAAAATATACATTACATGACTGATTACATGCAGCACTGATTATGGTAATGTTGTAATACGTGTAATAGTGTAATAATTGTAATGGTGTAATAATGCAACAAGTGTAATAGTGTAATAACATAATAATGGTAACAGTGTAATAGGTTTAATAGTGTAATAGTGCAATATGTGTGATAGTATAATAGGTATAATAGTGTAAAAAGTGTAATAGTGTAATGACGCAATAGGTGTTATAGTGTAGTGAAGTAGTTGGAGTTTGGGTGGATGTGGGCGGTTGATTTTGAAAGAGCCATTGCAACGTTATAAATCAAATCAAAAATCAAATCAAAATTTATTTATATAGCACATTTAAAATGACAAGGTCAACCAAAGTGCTGTACAGGTAAAAGCAAAAACAAAGCAAAACAAAAGGCAAAGGAAGCAAAAACAAAAACAGAGAAAAAGAAGCAAACAATGCAATGTAAGCCGACAAGAGTGCACAATGAGTAGGCGCAGACAAACAAACGTTAGCACCAATAGTGGGAGGTAGGGCTGCTTTAGTTGTTGCTGAAAGCCAAGGAGAAAAAATGAGTCTTTAGTAAGGATTTGAAAATAGCTAATGTCTGGGCTGCTTTGATACGTAGAGGTAAGTCATTCCAGAGCGTGGGGGCAGCCACGGCAAAGGCCCGGTCACCCCTGGTCACTTTAGTGGGTGCAGTTGGCACTTCCAGCAGCAGCTGGTCAGCCGACCTCAGGGCTCTGGAGGGGGAATGGTTGGAAACGAGATCTGCGAGGGACGGGGGAGCCAACCCATTACGGATTTTAAAAACAAACATTAAAATCTTAAAATCAATGCGGAAGCGGACAGGGAGCCAGTGTAGGGAGGCCAAAACTGGTGTAATGTGGTCCCGCTTTTTTGTCCCAGTAAGGAGACGGGCAGCGGCATTCTGGATCAACTGTAAGCGCTTGAGTTGTGATACTTCAATGCCGACATATAATGAATTACAGTAATCCAATCTGGTGGAGATAAATGCGTGTATCACCCTCTCAAGGTCGTTGTGGGAGAGGTATGGTTTTATTTTGGCCAGGAGTCTAAGATGGAAGAAGCTAGTTTTAACGACTGAGCTGACTTGTTTGTCCATTTTGAATGCTGAGTCAAAAGTGACACCAAGGTTTTTAACGGAGGAGTGTATATGGGAGCTGAGGGGACCTAATATGTCAGGGGGTGATGTGGGAGAATCGAGGCCGAAGAGGATGATTTCTATATATTTCTATATACGGTTATACCGTAATGCAAGAAAGAAACGTGAATAAAATACAATATGCAAATATAATCAATGTATGCTTTTTATTCTCAAAATTGGATTTACAACATCAAAGTGCATAGTGAGGCTTTAATAAATATGAACTGTGAAGGTCAAAGAAATGTTCTACTGTCATGACAATAATAAAAATAACATGCAGGATAAGCAAAATGTGTGTCCAAGTCAATCATGGAAACTTTAAAGATATTGTCTCAATGAAGATGTAGGCTACAGGGCATTTTCAGACTGCTCATTGTAATTGATATAAGGCAGCCTAGTTGCCAGTGTATAGTATTATCTGCTGTAGGCCTACTTTGCACTAAATTGTGTACCTGGACAGCCTTATTACTTAAAATGTGTGGAATCTGCGCACTTTGCGCTTGCCGCTTTCCCAAGGGTGCAACAATTATGGATTTTATTTGGGAGAAATTACCTGAATTAGCTTGGTGAATAGCTTGATGATAATAAAATGTAGGCTTTAGAATAAGAGAAACTATGTCCCAATTCATATCACTTTAATCAAGCCTTACTCTGTCAATTCTCAAGCAAATGTTATAATGAAAAATTCTTAATAATCTGTGACGTGTCTATATTCATTTGGTGTATAATACACATATAATCATGTTTTCATTACTCCTCTATAAAACGATATCAAGCTCTTATAGACCCCTTAACAGACGACGTCACACTGATAAGAACCAACCAGTATGCGTGCAACCAGTTTGCGCGCAATGAAACCCATTCTATCAGGTCTCGCTAGGACGCGCCTCACCAGTCAACACACAATAGGGGGTTGGGGTGTGCTGAAACCAGCGCACCCCAAAACAACAGGTTGAGAATTGATTTTGTGAAACAATCACCTGTGCATCTAGTCTCAATGTTGGTAAACAAATAATTGGTTTATAAAACCTTACATTGAAGTCTCAAATTAACTATCTCGTGGCTATGGTGACCAGATCCAAACTGTTCATTTGAGGGACAGAAGTAGGCTACCACTTGTGTGGGACAATGTGGGACGGGCGGGAATTTATAGCAAATTATTACTTAAGTAGCTATTAAATGCCTTGATGTCATATTCGTCCATAGGCCTAATACTGCTCATCATTTTGTTATGACCCTGCTGTAGGCTAGGGGATATTTCTCATGTTATGGCTACTGTATGTACACTGGAGCCTGCCAGTTTTTTTATATTATATATACCTCTAATTAATATTTTGAATTAAAATAGCAGATGTACAAGCTCACATGCATGCATTGTGACATTGTAGATCTCCTATTTTCAAAGGGTCGAAATGTGCATATGGCTGCTGAAGTGGTTAATATATGTTTTGTAATAATAATCAAAATCTACTAAGTAAATAAAGTTTTAAAATAAATGTAGTGGACTAAAAGTACTTAAGTAAATTACTACTTAGTTATTTTCCACCACTGCTAAATGTCCCTTACAAGGAGAATATTTCATTAAAATAGTTCCTTATACAATAATTCATAATTTTAAATAGCTAATGTAGAAGAACATAACTAACTAACTTTGTATCCCGTCTTTTTCAAGTACATACATTATTATTTAAATATTATTTAAATAATAAAAAAATTATTTATAATTGTCACGCGCACACGCACGCGATCCAGAGAGTCGCGCATTCCCAGGCACGCGTAAATCGCTGTGCGCACCTCACTGCTCGCCTCGTGTAATCGCGTGACCAAAAAATAAATGTTATCTTTATGCGTGCGTTAATGCGTGCGTTCTCCATGTTGGTACGCGACTACGCGTAGTCGTGTACAACTACGCGAGTACGCGTGCACGTCAGGCGTGCACGTGTCGCGTGCACGCCTAATCGCGTTCCGTCAGAAATGAATGGGAAAGTACACGACACGTCTATGCGGTTCTGTGCAACACACAAAAAAAATTACACGATTACAGGACAGGGGGTGTGCTTACGTGGCACTAATCGAGCCTCATAGTATGTGTGTGTGTGTGTGTGTGTGTGTGTGTGTGTGTGTGTGTGTGTGTGTGTGTGTGTGTGTGTGTGTGTGTGTGTGTGTGTGTGTGTGTCACACGGCCTAGTCCCTCAATCTTTTAGGCTCGTTTTCATAGACCATGGCCGCTTGTGTCTCTCACACAAATCTGGCAACATCTGTCAGGCCTGCAGGAGCCCGGGCCGAGGCACTTCCACTGCCATTCCGGAGCTGGGAAGAGACAGAGAGAGGAGGACTTGGCAACGTTCAGTCAAAGAGGAGGTATCACCCATGGAAATTGAACCCTAATACTTCACTGCCATTTCAATCAGTTCAGAGCCATTTGGTTTCCCCTCAAGATGAATAGGGTGATTTTGTACAGCAGGGGTCCTCAATGTTTTTTAGCCAAGAAAGAGATGAAGAGTTCTCATAGATGTCATAGATAGCTTAATTGACTAGCATCAGTGTTTTGTAAATGAAATATTTGTTTGTGTGTTAATTTTCAGACATTTAACCACTTAGAGTCTTAGACCCCCAATAATTAGTAAACTTCACCTTTGGCTCTGTACTTGGTTTGCTCCTTTTTTCCCTCTACACCAAACCTCTTTGCCGAAAATAGCCGATCTGCTGACAAAGTAGAAAAAATGTCTACAAGCTCTACAAGCTCACAATGCACCGCGATGCGACGCATTGTGAGCTTGTAGATCTGCTATTTTCAAAATAGTTCTAATACATTTTGAACTTGTGAAATGGGACATTCTGCACGATGAGTACTTTCTACTTTTGGTACTTTAAGTACATTTTGATACCAATACAGTACCTTTTGTACTTTTACTCAAGTAAATGTTGAATTCCGGACTTTTACTTGTAACAGATATATTTCTCTATTGCAGTATTGATACTTTTACTTATGTAAAACATGTGAGTACTTTTTCCACCACTGGCAGTAGGTCTATGTGAGGTCAGATGTGCAGGAAATACATAATGGTTAGTAGTCCTTAAGGTCTCTCTCTCTCTCTCTCTCTCTCTCTCTCTCTCTCTCTCTCTCTCTCTCTCTCTCTCTCTCTCTCTCTCTCTCTCTCTCTTCATGTGGTTCAGAGCAGATCTGTCAAAACTCTCTCTAGCCCTGTCTGTCACGATGGGTTGATTCTCAAAGTGGGGTCTTTTTTCATATTTTATACGTTTATTAAGAGAATAGTATCCTACTTTTACATCTGCTATTTGATTTTTTTAAAATGTTTTTTTTTTTTTTTTTTAAACATATTTTGAATATATACCTTCTCTTCTGGAGGTCCCTGGTGCAAAACATTTTTTTGGGGCTCCGTGGTCAAATACAATTATCAATTTGGGGGCCCTCGACGTGAAAAAAGGTTTGAGAAACACTGGCTTACAGGAGCAATCCATATTTTATACGTTGGCTATTAAGAGAATAGTAGCCTACTTTTAAACACTGGCTTACACTGGCTTACAGGAGCAATCCATATTTTATACGTTGGCTATTAAGAGAATAGTAGCCTACTTTTACATCTGCTATTTTTTTTTTTTTAATGTTATTATTATTTTTTTAAATACATATTTTGAATATAAACCTTCTCTTCTGGGGGTTCCTGGTGCAAAACATTTTTTTGGGGCTCCGTGGTCAAATACAATTATGAATTTGGGGGCCCTCGACGTGAAAAAGGTTTGAGAAACACTGGCTTACAGGAGCAATCCATATTTTATACGTTGGCTATTAAGAGAATAGTAGCCTACTTTTAAACACTGGCTTACACTGGCTTACAGGAGCAATCCATATTTTATACGTTGGCTATTAAGAGAATAGTAGCCTACTTTTACATCTGCTATTTTTTTTTTTTTAATGTTATTATCATTTTTTTAAATACATATTTTGAATATAAACCTTCTCTTCTGGGGGTTCCTGGTGCAAAACATTTTTTTGGGGCTCCGTGGTCAAATACAATTATGAATTTGGGGGCCCTCGACGTGAAAAAGGTTTGAGAAACACTGGCTTACAGGAGCAATAGGAGTGCCCCCCCCCCCCCCCCCCCCCCCCCCCCCCGAGAGGTGATAATTTAAGGAGGGGAGAGGAGGAGGGGGAGGTGGGGGTTTAGAAAAAAGCGTAAATCCAGCAGGGGGGGGGGGAGAGAGAGAGAGAGAGAGAGAGAGATGGAGCCTGGCTGGCCGCGGGGGCCATGTTGTTTTAACCGTCAGACGCACGGCTGGAGAGAAGACGGGAGGGGTGTGTGTGTGTGTGTGTGTGTGTGTGTGTGTGTGTGTGTGTGTGTGTGTGTGTGTGTGTGTGTGTGTGTGTGTGTGTGTGTGAGAGAGAGAGAGAGGGGGGGAGAAGGGGGTTTCCCTCTCGGGTTCCCTCTCCCTGTCCCGTCCCCACATCAGTCCCACGGGAGCTCTCGGGCCAGCCTCCCTGTCGCTGTCTGCCCCCCTCCCCCCTCCTCTCCATCTACCCACCCCCCTCCCACTGCCTAAAAAAAATACTCAGTTCTTAGAGGTGTTTTTTTTTTTGCTCGAGACCCCGAAAGAGAAATGTGATGTCTTCTTCCCCGGGGACCCCAAACTATAGTGAAAAGAGCAGATCTGCTCTTTTCACCACTGTTTAAATGTTCACATTTTTTGAACATTTTGAATAGCCAACACAAAAATCTAAAATGACACAGACACTTTCCCGGTTTTAAATTAAACATTTGTGGCCTTTAATTATTTATATATATATTTTTCATTTACTTTGATTTTTTTTTTACCTTTTCTTATTTTTTTTATTTTTTTTAATATATTAAAATAACAATAAGTAAAACAAAAGTATTTGTAGGAAACCAGGGCAAAGGAACATTTACTCGCGACCCATAAAAATGGGTCCGGCGGCCTGGACGGTTGGCGTAACCGCCCGGGCACCTAGGCTGGTAAGCCTGGCAGCGTGTCGCCGGTTTCGACTCCCGATCCCGACGACCTTTGCTGCGTGTCACCCCCCCCCCCATCTCTACCCCCATTTCCTATCAGCCTACTGTATTCTATCAATAAAAAAATGCAAAAAGACCCCAAAAAATCTTTAAAAATAGAAATAGGTCCCGCGACCCAAAAAATGGGTTCCGACCCAGTGTTTGGGAAAAAATATAATCTTTCAGAGGAAATGCCTCATGCTGTCCTATACAGCTACTCTGCCCTCCTTTGTGCATTTTTCCCAACACAGGGATACCAGACAAATTAGGCTTAATGACCGCCGGTGTGGGTCGCTATGTGGCAGGAATGGGCTGCTTTGTTGCCACTGCCAAGAAGAGTGCTAAAAGCAAACCTTCAGGCCCCCTCCTCAGCAGTGTTGATTTTGTGGACTAAAACTATGACGAAAAATGTTCCTCGACTACCTGTTTGGACTGACAAAAATAAAATAAAAAATAAATTAAAAAGTAAGCTACAATGACTAAAACTGACTACATTTATTGACAATTTCGTCAACAATTAAAAACTAGACTAAAATGTTAGGGAGGGACTAAGTGGAGAAGAGATCCAGTAGAACTAAGACAAGTCATTTTATGTTTTGGTTGCACTCGGTTGTTGCGCTCTGAAAATAGCAGATCTACAAGCTCACAAAGCGAAAATCAACACTCCTCCTCTGCCCTCTGATGAGATGCTGCTGCTATAGCTTTCTGAATACACATCGCATAATGCAAAGTCTTGTCCCATGCTGTTTTATACATAGTGAAGTGCATGGAAAACATTGGAACATGGCTGCCATTTGTTTCAAATACGTGGATGTATAACTTTTTTTCTGACAGCAAATGCACAATTGGTAAAGGTGTTTGTGAGATATAATTTTCTGTAAGTTGCAACGTAAAACACAGCTCTGTTTCACACATTTCTCTATTCCCATTCCAAAGTGTATACGTTGTTTTTGATTATCTGTGTTCCACCTTTGCTTTGGCAATGTAAATGTATGTTTTCTCATGCCAATAAAGCTCCGTTGAATTCAGAGAGAGAGAGAGAGAGAGAGAGAGAGAGAGAGAGAGGGAGAGAGAGAGAGAGGGAGGGGGGGGGGGGGGGGGGTATTGTGGCCAATTCCACTCAAGCTGCTCTAATATAGAATATATAGAATACTTCAAACTGGTGCACTTCTGTTCCATGCACAGGAATGCATAGAAGAAGAAAATATATATAACGCTACACAATATAACATAAAATGCTCTCAAAGTCTCAGATGCAACTACCATGGTAGCTGCCCTGATATATTCTCTGATGACACAATAACAGCAAATTCTATGACATAATACCAGTTCATTCAGCACAGTGACATTAACTATTCACTTTTTGCCGTCTAATACCAGATGCATGTATTCTGCACCCAAATGATGTTTTATATAACCACTGAGAGAGCCATGGTCCAACATGATTGATGTACAACGGAATTGAATTACGAAACGCCGCTTGGCAAACAGGAAAACGTTAATTGATTTCTAATCAACGGGAGCCAGTAGTGTATTGTGGGCCCGGGCTGTGACTTAATGCCTGAGAGCTAGAGTTTCTAGTAATTCCAGGAGTCTGAGAATCGAGGCGACTCAGGCGAGGAGAGGAGACCTTTAAAAAAAACAAAAAAAAAACAGAGTCTGTCTGATTGCTCCCCGAGGACACATTTCCACCCCAGTGTCCCACAAATGACATGTTTGTATGTAATGTAATATGCTCTCTTTAAGAGGTGACGCTTTGGCAGCAGACACATTCCTCACAGTCAAACACATTCAATTTGCCCGAGCTGATGAAAAAATGTGGAGGGATTTTTTTTCTCCCAAAGCATCTCCCTCCCCCCCCCCCCCTTTTTTTTTCTCAAAGACCTGGAAAAAATGAATTCAAAGCTATAGTTGACTGTACATATACATTTGTTGGCTGGCTATCCGCATGATTAACGCTCTCTACCTGGTTTACACGGGCAGTGACTTTAGCTCAGTGGTGGAAAAAGTACTCAAATGTTTTACTTAAGTAAAAGTATCAATACTGCAATGTAGAAGTACTGTTGCTTAATTACAAGCAAAAGTCTGGAATTCTAAATTTACTTGAGTAAAAGTACAAAAGTATTGGCATCAAAATATACTTAAAGTACCAAAAGTAAAAGTACTTTATATCTACAAGCTGAGCTGTAGATTCTCTGTAGATTTTCAAATAGCCTATGTATAAAATAGGGCTAAAGTGTATGTTTCATAATATCATAATTTACATCTGAAACGTAACTAGTAAATACATTTTTCAAATGATTGTAGCGGAGTAGAAGTAAAAGTATTTAAAATTGGCAATACTCCACTAAAGTAAAAAATCCTCAAAAGTGTACTTAAGTACAGTACTTGAGTAAATGTATTTAGTTACTTTACACCACTGCTGTAGACAGACACAGCGCGCAAGAGAATGCGGATATCTGATTTTGTACTACGGTACAGAGAGTGCACACCTATACGTATACCTGACGGATCGAATCGCCTTCTTTTGACTGGGAAAAGCACTGGAAACAACAGGGTTTTTATCATAGTGGACCCTTAAAGACCAACTGAAATGACAAATATGTTTTTCACGATTTTAGTCATAATAAGGACATAGAGTTAACAAGCCAACCAAAGAAAGACAAACATATTTTTATATCAAAAGTCCAGTCTTGATTAGTTATTTATTTATTTATACCTTTATTTGGAAGGGACAGCGCATATTAACGAACACCACACATGTACAATGCTGTGTAAATACACCGGATTGAGCAAGAATGCTAATTTCCATCCGAAGTCCCCATACAGAAAACAAGCAACATTACAAAAAAAAGATCACATATAAACATTACTAAACAGAAGAGAAAAAACACAATAGTAAAAAAGGCCAAGTTTTGACCTAAAATACAAAACACTCATGAAAACCTTTAGCTCATTTAAAAATGTTCACATGTTCGATTGTCCATGATCCATCCTTTTAGTTGGACCTTAAAATATGTAAAGGATGGACACTCTCTTATGTTAGTGGGTAGATTGTTCCAAATTGCGCCTCCTTGGGCTGAATTTTGCGCAAAGGCTGTGCGTCCAGACCTCACCAGCACCTCACAATCCCCTCTGCTGACGGCCCTGTAGGCCTATGATGCCTGTGTCAGGTTTCTGTTTAATACATTTGTGGCATAAACCATAAGAGGCGTGGCATAAACCATGTGAGGTTTTATACACGGCACATGCCTGTTTAAAGAGCTTCCAGTTATAAAAGGTAAGAAAAACGATATTATGTGCTGCAGTGATGGGTACTTTTTTGTTTTAATCAAATACCTTTATGGCTCTTTTATATAGCTGTCCTAGGGGCTTGAGTGTCGTGTCGTCACACCTGTGCAAGACACGAGACGAGAGAGAGAGAGAGAGAGAGAGAGAGAGAGAGAGAGAGAGAGAGAGAGAGAGAGAGAGGGAGGGGGGGAGTTCATTTGCAATATTTTGCAAATTAACTACTCAAAAGCAACAACAGTGAATTGTGTGCAGCTTGTTCATTGATATCTGGGACCTTGTCATGATGTACTGTCACCCTCCCCAAACACACACACACACACGCGCACGCGCACACGCACACGCACACGCACACGCGCACACACACACACACACACACACACACACACTTCAAAAATTCCGGCACCCCTTGTGGTCTCCCGACCAGCGGTTGTGTGTCTGTGTGTGTGTGTGTGTGTGTGTGTGTGTGTGTGTGTGTGTGTGTGTGTGTGTGTGTGTGTGTGTGTGTGTGTGTGTGTGTGTGTGTGTGTGTGTGTGTGTGTGTGTGTGCGCGTGCACGTGCGCGTGCACGTGCGCGTGTGTGTGTGTGTGTCAAGGACCCCTACATTAAAGTGTATTTGGCCTCGGACCTCTATCTGTAAATATTTATATATTATTATTTTACTGTAAATATATATTATATTTTGCCAAGGAACCTCCCATACAAGATTTGTTTCAAAATGTCAAAAATATAAAAAAAAATTCGAAGAATGTCAAGATTTTTTGTTAAAAAGCTGATGTTTATTAGGGCCCTCGGGGTCCCCGGACCCTACTCTGAGGACCCCTGCACTAGACCACGGACCACTACAACTCTGAGAGTGTACAAATGGAACCAAATGGACCCTTGCGGGGGGTTGGCTCTTTGTGCTGAGCGGCAAATAGAAATGTGACCTCTCCTCATTGGCAGCAGCAGTCAGACCCCGGGAGGTCTGAATCCCAGGGTCCCACATGCATGCAGTGGTGGAAAAAGTACTCAAATGTTTCACTTAAGTAAAAGTATCAATACTGCAATGTAGACATACTCTGTTACGAGTAAAAGTCTGTACAAAAGTATTGCTATCAAAATGTAATGAAATGTTTGAAAATAGCCCATCTACAAGCTCACAACGCGATGCGACGCGTTGTGAGCTTGTAGATGGGCAATTTTCAAATACCCTAGGTATAAAATAGGACTAAAGTGGTTAATGTATGTTTTATAATGTAATAATTTATATCTGCAAAGTAACTAAAGTTTTCAAATAATTGTAGTGGAGTAAAAGTACAATATTTGTTTCTGAGACGTAGTGGAGTAGAAGTAAAAGTATTGGAAAATTGGAAACACTCAAGTAAAGTACAAATACCTCAAAATTGTACTTAAGTAGAGTACTTGAGTACATGTACTTTCCACCACTGCATGCATGCAAGCTGTAAATTAAAGGATTTTTTGGGGGTTTTGTTACGCTGGCATCTCAAAACGTCCGCAGATCAAACTGTTGTTTTGGGGGGAGGGGGGGTGTAAACGTAGATTGATAGATGGGCCTGCCATGTTGTGACATGGCAATTTGCCACGGAATCTTTGTGCTGTCACCGAGGTCCGCTGATCAAAGCAGATTGTAAGGGGGGTCAACGGGACGGGACGGGACAATTCACAAGGCATCATGCGGTTGCCCATGCACGGAACACACCAGCTTCGTGGGGCGGCCGCACGGCTCGATTTACTTGTTCGGTTTCCGGAGTCTTTAATTGAGAGTTTTTAAAGAGAAAGTTCACCCTATTGATTATTCATGGATATGTTATTTGTTTTTGTCGCATTCCTAGCCAATAATTTGATGACCGGCGGACCGGTAGGCAGCGGACACAAAGGAGACTCTTTGTGACTCCTACCATCAAATTATTGGCTTAGGAATGCGACAAAAACAAAACAATATCCATGAATTTAAGTCTCCATGGGGTGACTAATCGATAGAAAAATGGGTGAACTATCCCTTTAAGATAAACCCTTTCAACCTGGTTTGCCTATATTTTGGGCACGTCATTACAGGCAAAAAATAAAAATACAAAGCGATCAGGGCGACCCAAGAGTGGTCAGGGTGCATACTACATCGGCTCAATATCTGACAGCGAGTCCCTGGTTCAATTCTCGGACCAATTGTTGCGTGTCACTCCCCTACACAGATGTCTTATAAATCTATAATACTTTTCAGAAATGTCCAGAAATGTTTACAAATGGCAAAAAAATGGCAAATCTACAAGGTCACAACGCAACCGATCGGCTATTTCTGTGCAACACCCTCGTACGACAAAGTATGCATGGCTTATATACGTGGATAAGTATACACCAGTGACCTGGTGGAAGTGGTGGAAAGTAACTAAGTACATGTACTCAAGTACTGTACTTAAGTACAAGTTTGAGGTATTTTTTGTTTACTTGAGTATTTCCAATTATTTTCAATACTTTTACTTCTGCTACACTACGTCTCACAGGCAAATATTGTGCTTTTACTCCATATTATTTGACCACTTTCGTTACTAGTTAGATTACAAAACATACACACAACTTCAGCCCTTAAACTTTGGCTATTTGAAAATAGCCAATCTACAAGCTCAGTGTGAGCTTGTAGATCTGCTATTTTCAAAGGATTTTTGTACATTTGTATACATTTGAAAACTTGTGAAATGGGACCTTCTGCATAATGAGTACTTTTACATTTGATACTTTTACAGTAAGTACATTTTGATACCAATACTTTTGTACTTTTACTCGAGTAAATTTTGAATTCCGGAATTCCGGAGTATTTTTACATTGCAGCATTGATACTTTTACTTAAGTAAAAAATCTGAATACTTTTTTCACCACTGAGTATACACCAGTGACCTGGCGGAGGGAGGGAGGGAGGGAGGTAGTGGTGATAGCGGGGGGCTTTAGGGATCAAAGGGATTGTGGGTCAGCATGGGTGCCGCCACCCTGGGAAGCCTCACATTTGGCCCCCTCCCCTCCCCTGGCTAGTAGACAGTGGTGGAAAGAGTAGTCACATTTTGTACTTAAATAAAAGTACCAATACCACAATGTAGAAATAGTCTGTTATGCAAATAAAAGTCTGGTGTTCAAAATATACTTGAGTAAAAGTACTGGATATTTTGTAGTTTTTTATCACATTCCTAAGCAAATCATGTGATGACCAGCGGAATGGTAGGCTGCTCGTCATCAAATTATTGGCTTAGGACAAATGCGACAAAATAAAAAAAAAATCCATGAATTCAAGTCTCCACGGGGTGAGTAATCGATAGAAAAAAATACATTTTCGAGGTGAACTATCCCTTTAGTGGATAACAATTGAAATCTGTAAAGTAACTAGTCACTAAAGTATTCAAATAATTTAGTAAAAAGCACAATATTTGCCTCCGAGATGTATAGTATAGCCTACAGCAACGCTGTAGGCTATACTAGGTCTATTGGTTGTCATTTTAGCGAAAATCTGAAATGACACGGACACTTTCCCGGTTTTAAAGGGTTAAAACGCTGTGCTTGTTTTTCTTTAATAAGGTAACAGCTTGAGTCGTGGAGTCAGCGGGGGGTTCCAGCGTCCCCCATGGTTGACGAGACGAGTTAAAGACGTTTAAGCTGGGTGTCTGCCCTGCACCCAGGTGGGCTTACACATATATCACCCTGGCAGCGGGCTGCTTCCTTTCAAATCCCCCCCCAGCCCCCCCCCCCCTGTCCAGTACATCGTCGAACACTGATCCCCTCTCTGGCTCTATCAGTGGCACTGTTGCCAGATTGTGTGAGACAAATAAGCAACGAGGTCTATGAAAACAAGCCCAAAAGAAGCAACTATAATAGGCCATAGCTGAGTCGTTATAGTGAGCCCGCCTGGGGAGACAGACCCCTGGTTGTCCATGGTACGATTCCAGGCCATGACAGCAACTCTTAACTCCTAATTGCTCCCCGAGAGCCACATATGGCTGCTCACTGCTCCTAGTTGTTATAGGATGGGTAAAATGCAGAGGACAAATTTCACGTATGTGCAAATATACTGTGACAAATAAATCCCCAAGGCGTGGGGCCTACATTACATTACACATGAGCACTTTAAACATATCACATTGGTTACTTGAACATAGCTGATGTACAAGCTCACAAGCTTGTAGATCTGCTATTTTCAACAGACAATCTTGGATAAAAGTTTATATTTTTTAGAACATTTTAACAACACAAATCTGGTAATGGGGTCCCTGGCACATAATATTTTCAGATGGGGGGGATCGGTGGACAAATACAACCTGCTCTAGCCACACAAGTCGCATATCAAACTGTCCAAAACGTCACTTGGAGCGTGACCCCAGCGTCACTGACGTCATTACAGAGCGCGAGAATTGATTTGGATTCTACGAGAGCCCAAGGGGTAATCGTAATGAAAGCAAAACAAGAGTGCAGTATGTTTTACAGAATAAATGGCAAGCAGCATTCTCAGTGGAAAGACGGAGAAATTCAATGTCTCCAAGCACTTTGGGTGGGTGCCTCAGTACAAGCGAAACTTGTAGGAATGTACAGGAACAAGGTAATATGTACAACATATAGCCATATCACGCGCCATGGTAGAAAATGGGTTCACATCTGCAGTGTCAGAGGAAAATAAAGAATTTGAGAAACACACATAAAAGTAATGACGTCATGACGCCTACGTCGTTACCACGGTAACCAAAGCAGATACCATGTCGAAGCAGGGCGGCTTTGGGTTGACGTTGTTTAAATCAGTCTGAACACAGATCTGTGACGGATCCAAATCTGATCACATTGCACATGCAGTGTGTGAACAGTCAGGCCTAAAGATTTGACTGGATTTGGCTGCCAGTCTAAACGGGGCCTAAGTCAGTTAGTTATTTAGTTAGTTGTTTTTTTTTCAGTGGTGTAAAGTAACTAAGTACATTTACTCAAGTACTGTACTTTTCTGTACAATTCTGAGGTACTTTTACTTTACTTTACAATTTCCAATTGTCTATACTTTTACTTCTACTCCATTACATCTCAGAGGCAAATAATGTACTTTTACTCCACTACAATTATTTGAAAACTTTAGTTACTAGTTACTTTGCGGATATACATTATTATATTATAAAACATCAATTAACCACTTTATTCCTATTTTTTACCTAGGCTATTTGAAAATAGCCGATCTACAAGCTCACAACGCGTCGCATCGCGACGCGTTGTGAGCTTGTAGATCGGCTATTTTCAAATATTTTAGTATTTTCACTTTAAGGTACTTTAATTATATTTTGATGCCAATACTTTTGTACTTTTTTTCAAGTACACATGGAGTGGTATTTTAGATGAATGATAACACCAGAAAAGGTAGCTATATACAGTAGATGTTCTTGGGTCTGATGAATTGAGACTGGAATCTCTCTCGTCCTCCATGTGTTTGATTTGACCACAAGTCAGCTCAACGTGAATGCTCTCCTGTCAATCAGTACAGACAGATGCCAGAGAAACCGGATAGTTCAAATTGACTGGAACGGCATCTACGTATGATAACTGTGACATCCATTCAGCACCATCAATTCCATCTGTTTTCTACATTTCCCCTCGCAAAGCTCCAGCCTAGACAACTGTATAGTACCATGAAAATCCATCATCCTCATTTATTACCCTAATTCTGCCTTTCCCAAACGTTTTAGCTCTCAAGACCCAAACTGGTGAAAATAGCAGATCTACAAGCTACAAGCTCTACAAGCTTGTACTGTAGATCACCTATTTGCATTACTTCTTAAACGTTTTCAGTCCTTTTCTAATTTATGGATTTTTTTCGATTTTCTTTCATTCATTTATTTATTGAATGTTATTGATTTAAAAAAAAAATGCATTAACCCATTGAAACCGGGAAAGTATCTATGTCATTTTTTTATTTTAGCTAGAGCACATTGGTTCTCAAAGTGGGGTCCTTGGTGGGTTTATAGATCTCTCTTCCTCTCTTCCCATTGCCCCCCTTTTCTTCTTACCTTTCTCTTACGGAAACAACAAAACAATCATTATGGAGCTTGCAGAAAAACAAATTTCACCCTCTGTTTTACACCCTGTGATAATTACATTCATAGGCCATGCATGTAAAGTGCTAGAGTGAAAAATAACAATGTAATTTAGGGGTACCGTGGATGGGAAAAAAACACATTCTGTATAGGGGTGCCCTGAGCCCAAAACGTTTGAGAACCACTGTTCTGGACTAGAGGTTCTCAAACGGGGGGCCGAGGACCCCCAAGGGTCCCCAGCAAAATGTGTCAATATAGCATGACAATCATTTTAAACCACTTTATCCATGTTGGCTCTTCAGACGTACAATAGCAGACATACAAGCTCACAGCGTGCCACTTTGTGCCTCGCTGCGAGCTTGTACACGTACTATTTTTTGATTCATTATTTGAACAATAACAAATGTTTGGATTTTTGCTATGGGGGGTGGGGGGGGGGAGTCCTTGACATGAAACATTTTGAGACAATAATGTATGAAGGTATAGTGGTGGAGAAACAGTGGTGGAAAAGGTAGGCTACTCAAATACTTTACTTAAGTAAAAGTATCGACACTGCAATGTAGAAGTACTCTGTTACAAGTAAGAGTAGGGACTTCTACATTTACTTGGGTAAAAGTACAAAAGTCTTGGTATCAAAATGTACTTAAAGTACTACAAGTAGAAGTACTAAATGTTTGAAAATAGCAGATCTACAAGCGATGCGACGCGTTGTGAGCTTGTAGATCCGCTATTTTCAAATAGCCTATAGGTATAAAACAGGGCCTAGGTGGTTAGTGTATGTATCTGCAAAGTAACTAGTAACTAAAGTTTTCAAATAAATGTAGTGGAGTAAAAGTACGTATATTTGCCTCTGAGATGTAGTGGAGTAGAAGTAAAAGTATAGACAATTGGAAATACTCCAGTAAAGTAAGAACTCCTCAAATTCGGACTTAAAGGAGAAATCCGGTCATTTTAAGTGTTATGTTTGATGTGTGTCAAATCACTTACCAACGTATAAATGAAAATCGCGTAAATCCACAGAGCCCCCTATCGACCCCCACCGTTGTCATTGTAGGAGGATATAGAATAGCCCAAATTCGCCTATTTTAACCAATGCAAAGTCTGTTTTTTTGCTTCTAGTACTCATTGTTGAGTCCCATGATAATGTAACAGGCGCTAAAACTCCCGACAAGCTAACGGCTAATAACAAACGAGCTAACGCTGGGGCTGCTTATCTCTGAATGGCAGCCCCAGGTTGCCAGGTCGGGAGAGAAACCAGCAACCAGCATTAGCTCGTTCTGTTATTAGCCGTTAGCTTGTCGGGAGTTTTAGCGCCTGTTACATTATCATGGGACTCAACAATGAGTACTAGAAGCAAAAAAACAGACTTTGCATTGGTTAAAATAGGCGAATTTGGGCTATTCTATATCCTCCTACAATGACAACGGTGGGGGTCGATAGGGGGCTCTGTGGATTTACGCGATTTTCATTTATACGTTGGTAAGTGATTTGACACACATCAAACATAACACTTAAAATGACCGGATTTCTCCTTTAAGTACAGTACTTGAGTAAATGCACTTAGTTACTCTACACCACCGTGGAGAAAGAATCCATCGCCGTACCTATACGGTATATAACCTTCAAGTCTGACGACTCACCGTTACAGTAAGCAGTGCGGTAGAGTTTAACGGTGTGACGCCAGCCGAGCACTGCGAGTGTGAATGACATTCCCCCTGCCCGCCATGTTGTAACAATTAATTAGGAAGTCACTCAGATTACTGGAGCGGCGGCCCACAGACAGACAGCCGAGAAGAGACCCACCATGGGGGGAGAGGAGCCCCCAGGCTCAGGCCCAGGCCCAGGCCACCCAGAGAGATCATTGCTGCCGTGATTTCAGCAGTGGTGGAAAAAGTACTACATTTTTTTTTACTTAAGTTAAAGTATCAATACTGCAATGTAGAAATACTCTGTTACAAGTAACAGCCCGGAATTAAAAATGTACAAAAGTATTGGTACCAAAAGTATTTGTATAAAAGAAAATATATTGGTACTTAAAGTACCAAAAGTAGAAAGTACTCATTATGCAGAATTCGCAAGTTCCTGTTTCACAAGTTTTCAAATGTAAAAAATGTATAACAATGTTTTGAAAATAGCAGATCTACAAGCTCACAATGTGTCACGAGCGACATATTGTGAGCTTACATTGTGAGCTTGTAGATTGGCTATTTTCAATTCCCCGAAATGTACAGTTTTCTAGTTCTGATTCTGTTTATAGAATTCTGGTTGATAGATGGGGCACGCCACTTGACAGACAGCAGTTAGGCATGCTGTACTTTTATTTAAAATCCAACTGAATAGCTAATGTGTCTGAACTGCGTGAACAACGGACAAATAGGTAGTGAAAGTGAAGGGAGCAGCCTTGAGGAGTCTGCGGTGTGGCCGTTATTGTCTTTCTTAATGTGCCTGGCAGGAAAATCCTTTCTCTGAGGTCATGTTACACTTTCATCAACACAGTATGTATGATTTACAGGAGACTTTGTCTGTGTCAGGGTGAGACTCAGGAGATGTAGGACCCAAGAGCAGAGCAGACAGTCAGAGGCTAGGGCAGGTCAAATGCACAAGGTTATATATTATTCAAAATCCAGGAACGCAGGAGAATAAAAGAGTATGTTGTAATATTAAGTACTATGAGTAGCCTACAGGAGCAGAACACTGCAACAATGTATCTACATACAGTCCACTGTAAAAACAGTGGAGTTTAAATAGACACCGGACTGACTAGACACAGGTTAACTCAATGGACAATCAACACTGGCTGGAGCTGATCTGAACAAGACACAGGGGAACAACATTTAGCAAATTACAGGACAGGTGAGTCAAGACCAGACTCATAGAGAGAGAGAGTTATGACACACTTTTGAAAGTGGGCCGCTATGGGCTATACTGCCCAGCCAAGCCAAAGTGCAGTAACTATGGGGGAACAAATCACTGAAAAATGGGTTTTAAAGTGATTCAGCTGGTCAGCCACATGAGATATCGGCATATAAGTGATGTTCTAAACATTGGAACTATCTCATTGAGATTTCCGCATTCCATTCTTACAATGGGAGTCAACGCTGGTGTCGTCACTCTCACATTAGATCACGCTGGTCACGACAGGAAACAAGGACCACAAGAACTACTGGGAAGATACTTCAAAATGAAAGGGTAACTGTAACGTGTCACATTATTGTTTCCTGTTCTCTGTGGCGTTCTTAAGGGTTTACTTTACTGACACACTACAGAATGAAACACAAGGCGACAGATCCTTCCCCACGGGCTGTCTCCCCACGCCAGCTGCTGTTTCTAAAGTGTCGTTGCTTATTTGAGCTTGCCCCCTAGTCCCTAATGTTGTTTAAACCAGTGGTTCTCAAACATTTTCATGTCAAGGACCCCCAACTTAGTAGAGTAAGTGATATATTTGGGTCAATTTTTTTTTTTGTTAAAAGGTTAAAGCACTATATTCTGATAGTAATCATTGCGAGTGTTTGTTCAGTAACGGGAGTCTCCCTGTCTCTCCAACTCTAAACAGAAAACACATTTCCAGGTGGGTTGCAAATGTTCAACCAATCAGAAGAGAGTACCTAATTTATCAGCTTCAATTTTACATTACATTCTGTCTGCTGATTTCTTTGTGTCATCACTTCCAATTGCACTTGTTTATCCTGTATCCTGTGCGAGTTCTCTCTCCCAATTGGATGCAATCGGTATCCCAACCTGAAAACACATTTTATGTTTATTAAACACTCGTAATAGCAATGACTATCAGAATATATAGTTATTTAACACTTATTTTAACAGAGGGATAACACTTCCCTACCTTTAATATGTATTTGTCTGCAGAGTAGACTCCCATAAAATGTTTTTAGAATTCAGGGATGCCCCCATACAAGATTTGTATGTTGTACACATAGCATCATTATCATTATTTTTCTGCATTTTTGTTTGTTTTTGTCTGTACATTTGTCTGTACGAGTTATTTTTTCTGTATGTTTGTGTTGATATTTGAACTGTTGATGCCATATGGCTATGAATTGAATACCAAGGACCTCAATGGAAACAAGACTGAAAGGACTTTTTTGAACAGACCTTTTAGACAAAGTATTTTAAATGTAACTGTGCCTTTTTACATTTTTTTTACTAATACAATATTCAATCAATCAATCAATTTGTGTTGCTATAATCTTTCACAAATATGTGAGGTAGCGGCTATATTCAAATATCTGTATAGGGTTTAAGTAATTTAACTGATCTTGATGCTATAAACTGCTGGGGACCCCCCCCTGTGTGTGTGTGTGTGTGTGTGTGTGTGTGTGTGTGTGTGTGTGTGTGTGTGTGTGTGTGTGTGTGTGTGTGTGTGTGTGTGTGTGTGTGTGTGTGTGTGTGTGTGTGTGTGTGTGTGATCACACGGCCTATTAGTCACTTCTTTTGGGGCTTGTTTTCATAGACCTGGCCGCTTGTTTGTCTCGCAAGATCTGGCAACACGGGCGACAGTGAGTGATGGCATGCCGGTCATTTCAGACACGCTGAGATTGGCGTCTCCCAAAGACCCCGGGAGCAGAAGAAACACACCGGGGTCAGACTAAACAAAGTCCCTGTCCATCCCTGGGGGTCTCTAGGGACCCCTCAAAGTCCTGTCCATCCCCGTGCCTCTCTCCAGGGCAGTGGTTCTCACAGTGGGGTCCTGGGACCCCCCAGGGGTCCTTGGGAGGGCTCCAGGAGGTCCCCGGCAAAAGTAGTTAACATAGCATCACAATCATTTTAACCATATGTTGGCTATTCAAAATTCATTTGCGTAAAGGTCTGTGTTTAAAAAGTTCAAAATTGTTCTCTTCTATTCTACGTCTTCTCTTCTGGGGGTCACTGTCAAAAAAAAAAAAACCTTATCATATTGGCGTCCGCGGCCAAATAAACATACATTTGGGGGTCCTTGACATAAAAAAAGTTTGAGAACCAATCCTCTAAGGACCCCCAAATTCCTGTCTCCATCCATCTCCGTCTTTCTTTCTTTCTTTCTTTCTTTCTTTCTTTCTTTCTTTCTTTCTTTCTTTCTTTCTTTCTTTCTTTCTTTCCAACCAAATAGTTCCATCCATAGTAAACTAGTTGACCTGGGTCGGCTCTGTATTTTACACCAAAATATTTTACTATTTTACTATTGCTACTTAAAGCATTTTGATGCCAATAAACTTTTACTCAAGTAAAATGTTTTGAACAAAGGACTTTTACTTGTAACAGAGTATGTTTCTGATGTGGTATTTCTACTTTTACTTCAGCAAAATGACAGTCCTTCTCCCTCCACTGCACTGCCTTCAGCTGCTTTGGGTATGTGGGGATTCAAGGGCAAAGTCGTAATGAACAGTGGCATTAATGATAATGCAAGATGTGCTGCTGCTGCTGCTGCTACGTATGGCCTGTGTTACTGCAGCTCACTGGCTCCTTCCACTGTCTGTGTGTCTGCAAGAGGAGAAGGTAGAGCAAGCCAGCAGGTTCCAATCATAATCTCCAGTGCATTAACCACTTAAACCCCCTTTTCAAAAGTAACATAAATAGCCAAACTAAACTATTGGTAGCTATTTCCGCTACTTTTTTAATGTAAAAATCTTGCAATGTCATGTTATTCTTTGAATGTATTAATGTATTAATTGTCTCGCCCCCTAGGGACCGGAGGTTGCTGGGTTCCGCTCTGCCCATGGTGATTGCGATTGGATCTAAATAACGTGGCTATGTCACAGTCACTTTGATTGCATGGACTCCAGCTGATTGAATGTGTGAAGTGATATCAAAGAAAACGTGCCAAACGGTTTTATTATTATGAACAGTCTTATTGTTTACATGAGTGTACATGGCATATTACTGAAAAAGGTGGCAACATTAAGACAACTGTTGAATGATTAACAGTGAAATACAACAGCTAGTTAGTCACAGCCAATGTTGGGTAACGTTACTTTTAAAAGTAACTTGTTACGTTACAGGATTACCACCATTAAAAAGTTTTCTGTTACATTACAGGATTACCTTCTGAGAAAAGTAACTAGACAATTAAAACCCCTCTGTGAGGAAGTTTGATGAACATAAAATCAGGAGTGCAGCTGGAGGACCACATTGGTTTCCTTACGCTTTAATCCTGGATTGTGTGCGTGTGGGGGGGGGGGACAAGGGTGGCTAGAAAGTGTGACAGAAGATAATGTACAAGAAGAAATGGCACCGACTGCCATCGAACTCTTTCAGTTAGCCACGGTAGAATCCATCATGCAAACAACATGTATCAGGTGAAATCCACAAGAAAAGTGAGAAGCAGCATAGAAGCCAGGGAGCACAGTTCCTTGTTCGCCAAGCAACCCCAGAGGCTAACATGGTATGAGAAAGAATATTGTTCTTTTTAAATACAATATTTTAAAACATTAAGTCAATTCAATTAAGTTCCCTCACATCTGAGTGCAAATTACGTCCTGTACATAATTCTAAATGCATTCAAACTCTGAACTCTGACTAGGGAGACTCTGAGTCTTCATGTCAAGAAGGTTACATAGAAGTCAATAGCTCTTGATTATTTATGTATTACTTTTTTGGTAAATGTTCTGAAAGGTTTTTATTTGTAAATCAATCTGAAACTTTTTTTCAGTTTTTGCTGTCTTTTTTAGTTTTTCCCTGAAATTCTTAGATTTTTTTGTAGAGGTTTTATTGTCTCCGCCAGGCCAAAAGGCATGGCGAGAGAGTATGTTTTACCCCTTGTCCGTCCGTCCGTGTGTACGTCCGTGTGTCCTGTCCTGTCCGTGTGTTACCATCTAATCTCTGGCACCGTTGGCCCGGTCACTGCGAAACTGTGCACACACACTCCCTGGATGCCAATTCAGAACCTCTGCCCCAAATCTTTCACATGGGCCTGTTATGGCGCCAGCAGGAGGCCGATTTGTGCAAAACCCATTTACTCCTACAGATTTTATCCAAACATCACGCAAATCTATTGGCCTATTATAGCGCCACCAGGTGGCCACAATAACCTACCTGACCTGGCGGAGACCTGTGCTCCGAGGAGCACTTTTTCTAGTTTTCAAATATCTTTTGTATTTCTCATTTTGCTTCTTTTTTTCTTCTTCACACATGCCCAAAATAGGACACCAGTTTTAAAGTGCTTATGGAGAGAGGGAGCGGCTATGCAGAAATGGCTAGTTATTACAACTGATGACACAAGTCTACATGTCATGCACGGCAGAGGAAAGGATAAGTTCAAACATTTCAGTCACTTTTCCTTTTCAAATGACATCAACGTCATTTGTGGCTCAGGAGGGGGTAGAGGGGCTTTTTTGAAGACGAAGAAAATAATCAAAAACGCAAGAATTCAGAAAAATGTCAAGAATTTTCTAAAACATTCTAGTGCAAACGGCAGATCTACAAACTGTATCTGCTTTTTGTTCCTTAAAAAAGGGCTCAAGTGCCACACCATACATTCTAGCACCATGGGTCGTGCGTCTTTCAGACCATGCTATTAAGAGTGACGTTGATAAAAGCGTACAGCGAATGATGGAGTGTATAGGGTGTGTGTGTGTGTGTGTGTGTGTGGGGGCGAGGGTTGGGGGAGGTTTGTGTGTGAGATAATAACAGTAATACTGCCAGAGCCATTGTACCCCCCCCCCCCCCCCCCCCCCCACACACACACACACACACACACACACACACACACACACACACACACACACACACACACACACACACACACACACACACACACACACACACACACACACACACACACACTGATTGTTGAAGCGGACAGAAGAGTGACTTGCTCTTTGATTGCTGCAGCCAGTAAATCACTCCATGAGATTTACTACAATGAGACGTCTCATTTGTGGTATTTGTGTGTGTGTGTTTTTTTTTAAACCACTTAAACCCTATATGTACTTAGTTGACCAGGGTCCCCCAGGGCTCTATACTAGATCCACTCCCCCCATAACACCAAATGTCTTTGGCGAAAAATGCCTCGGAATCAGGACGCTAGGGTTCATGTGGTTAATTTAGTGCTCCCCGAACGGCCACACATCCACCGGAGCGCCTAACGCAGCGCTTCTGTTTGTTTGTTTCTTTTCTTCCCTTTTTGTTTTACTAGGGAATACGCTAGTCGAGAAGTTTATAGAAGAGCACTTAAGTTCACAGACGGCTTTACGGCTGGCTCCATGCGCTCGGTGTGAAATAACAAACATTGCTCCTAAAACTGTCTTGTTGTTAAAAACGTAAGAATGTGTGTGAGCCCAATGAATGCGGTGGCCATGCAGCGGACCGTGTTCCAGAGACTCTAATCTGAATGTTTTAAGTAATATATCTATAAATTCAAGAAATATGTGACTTCGGGGCAGTGAGACTGTGTTGGTGTGTGTGTGCAGTGGTGGAAAAAGTACTCAAATGTTTCACTTAAGTAAACGTATCAATACTGCAATGTAGAAGTCTCTGTTACAAGTAAAAGTCCGGATTTAAAAGTTTACTTGAGTAAAAGTACACAAGTATTGGTATCAAAATGTACTTAAAGAACAAAAAGTAAAAGTACTTAATGTTTGAAAAGTACTAAAATGTTTGAAAATCGCCTAGGTAGAAAATAGCCTAGGTAGAAAATAGCGCTGCAGTGGTTAATGTATGTTTTATAATGTAATCATTTATATCTGCAAAGTAACTAATGCTTTCAAATAATTGCAGTGGAGTAAAAGTACAATGTTTTCCTCTGAGAAGTAGTGGTGTAGAAATAAAAGTATTGGAAATTGGAAATACTCCAGTACAGTAAAAGTACCTCAAAATTGTACTTAAGTACAGTACTTGAGTAAATGTACTTAGTTACTTTACACTGTGCGTGTGTGTGTGTGTGTGTGTGTGTGTGTGTGTGTGTGTGTGTGTGTGTGTGTGTGTGTGTGTGTGTGTGTGTGTGTGTGTGTGTGTGTGCGGGTGTGTGTGTCCTGGCAACCCAATCGCCAGAGGAAACGTTGCCACTGAACATTTCTCCAGAAACGTTCAATAACAACAATGTTTCTGGACCACAAAAGCATTACATTTTAGGTATGTTGCATTTCAACCTTAAGGTTTCTTTATGGTTTTAGGTTTATAGGGGGCGCAGACGTGCACTGCTGAGTGCGAATTCGGTCAGCCCGGCGGATGTCCGGAACGACATGGCTGTCTGTCTGTCTGTCTGTCTGTCTGTCTGTCTGTCTGTCTGTCTCTTATGTACCCGTGTTAATTTTGACTGCAAATTTGTATATAGTTTTAGTCATAGTCTTTTGAATACTATAGTTAGTCATATTTTAGTCATCTGAAATGTTAGTCTAGTTTTATTTGACTAAATACCATAATATTTTAGTCAATTAAATTTACAGTTGATTTAGTCGACTAAAATGTATGTTGTCTGTGATGGCGTCGCAATACCTGATTTATACTTAAAATCGATCGATTTCCGGAGCACAGCACCTGTGCTCAACCAATAAAATGACTTGTCTTAGTTCTACCGGATTTCTAGTCCCTCCCTAATATTTCCGTCCAGTTTTTATTGTTGTTGTTGACAATATTTTTTGCCATAGTTTTAGTTGACAAAATTAACACTACTCGGACATCACGGACATACCAAATATCTGTGTCTGTGTGCGAACTGTCTGTCTGTCTGTCTGTCTTTCTGTCTGTCTGTCTGTCTGTCTGTCTGTCTGTCTGTCTGTCTGTCTGTCTGTCTGTCTGTCTGTCTGTCTGTCTGTCTGTCTGTCTCCCATTCATGCCCATGTACGTATGTCATCAACAGCATTATGTTTAGTCCTCCCTATGGTCTTGTTCACTAGGGGGTCTAAATTACCCTATCATTGGTTTAGTGAAGGCACAAATAATAATACATCTCAGATTGTTCCTGCTACAGAGTCTAATGTTTCTGTTTTTATAAGTGGTTTTACTATCATTTAAGCCTATAATTCAAATGATCACTGATGGCAATACTGCACTGCAAGAAGAAAAGTACATAAATAGCACTGGTCTAGTAAATCATGCCATTTATCATTCCTACATAAACCCGGATCCTTTGCGTTCCATGGTGGAATGTATGAGTATATTTATTCAAGTGCCGTGCCTGTACTCTGTGTGTGTGTGTGTGTGTGTGTGTGTGTGTGTGTGTGTGTGTGTGTGTGTGTGTGTGTGTGTGTGTGTGTGTGTGTGTGTGTGTGTGTGTGTGTGTGTGTGTGTGTGTGTGTGTGTGTGTGTGTGTGTGTGTGTGTGTGTGTGTGTGTGTGTGTGTGTGTGTGTGTGTGTGTGTGTGTGTGTGTGTGTGTGTGTGTGTGTGTGAGAGTGTACGCACAGCAAATGCTGTACATTTTACTTGAGTACCATTCTTTAGTTTCTAGTTACTTTGCAGACATTCATTACGTGATAAATGATGATGTATTATTGTAGGTTAATCTACCCAGCAGCACTTCAATCTGGGAACCCATTCTGCAAAAAAAAGGGGGGGGGGGGTTAGATTAGCAGCACAGTCATTAAACTCCTGTTTATTATTGTCTCCGCCAGGCCGTAAGGCATGACGAGAGAGTATGTTTTGCACCCTGTCTGTCCGTCCGTCCGTCCGTCCGTCTGTCCATCCGTCTGTCTGTCCATCCGTCTGTCCGTCCGTCTGTCTGTCCGTCTGTCTGTCCGTCTGTGACCAGCTAATCTCTGGCTCTGTTGGCTTGATCGCAGCGAAACTGTGCGTCACGCGAATCGGTACACAGTATCTCCAAAATCATTAAACGAAAAGGGTTTTTCAGATTTTTCATATTCCATCCTGATTGGCTAAAAATGGCTTCCAAAGTTTGCAGGAGTGCTCCGTTTTGAACAAAATAAATGCCTCAAATTATGAACGCAGTCAAGTGATCAAGACGGATCCGTCCGATCCACCTGATTTTTCACATTCCAGCCTGATTGGCGAGTTCCGAACATTGCTGGACCACACTAACCTACCTGACCTGGCGGAGACCTGTGCTCCAAGGAGCACTTTTTCTAGTTTGTATTGTATTGCATGTCTTGTGTGTTTCTTATATGCCTTGATTATGACCACAATGGAAATTAAGGCTTTTTTGTGTTGTCCTTTTACCACCACTTGCTTAATTGTACTGTGTGTAAACTATTAATAAAGTGTTCAATCAATCAATCAAAGCTGCAACGTTTAAGTGATGAACACATTTATGCATTACTACCTTATAATCCAATAAGATGATCCATTCTGCATAAAGCGTGCTGTTTCACACAAGTACAATTCTGAATGCACGTGTAACTGAGTACTTCTACATTGTGGTATGGGGGGGATGGGGGATGGGTTGTGATCTTCTCCTGCCAGAGGGGTAATGACATAATATGGAGGTGTGTATGCCAGGAGGAGATTCATTCAATGGAATTTATAGAACGGCAGAGTGTGATGAAGCAGCTAGCGCCCAACCCAAAATCACTAGTCACTCTAAATGCTTCGCAATCAGACTTTTACCAACTTAGGCTTTGTGGCTTAAAAATAAATGTTTTGAGAGAGAGTTTTGCTCAACTGTAAGATCCTGAGTGTAATTTTTTAAATTATAATATCTTTTTGACTCAGAGACAGGTGATTTGTACACTCTGGGTTAAAATAACACGGAGGGTTTCACCGTGTCGTAGGATACGCTCAGAAAAGCAAAAGCAAAAGGAGAGAGAGCGAGCATATAGAATTAAGAAAACAGAGTTAGAGAGAGAGAGAGAGAGAGAGAGAGAGAGAGAGAGAGAGAGAGAGAGAGAGAGAGAGAGAGAGAGAGAGAATGCGAGCGTTTTTTTTTATTTTAAAGCCAGAATCGGTTTCTCTATATTTTGTTGCATGACTTTAAGTGGTTAAATCCTATTGGTTGAAGTGAAAGTCTTGTGTTACAAAATGAGACGCTTCACCTAACAGTAGCGTTGTGTTGCACAGTCAGTCCATCTCTGCTGCTTTGTGTCAGGCCTGTTGCTGCTGCTGCTGCTGCTGCTTTGGCTTCAACACGGCCGGGCCTGGTCTGTTGATTACAATGATAGACATGGAGGAATCTGCTGCTGGCTGCCAGAAACCACACACACACACACACACACACACACATACACACACACACACACACACACACGCAGACACACACGCACACACGCGCACTTACACGGGACAGGAGGAGAGGGGAGGGGGGGAGAGGAGAGGAGAGGAGAGGGGAGGGGGGGAGAGGAGAGGAGAGGATAGGGGAGGGGAGGGGAGGGGAGGGGAGGGGAGGGGGGGAGAGCAGAGGAGAGGAGAGGAGAGGAGAGGAGAGGGCCCACTGCTGCTTGCTGCAGTCTGGGCAGTAACTATACGTACATGTACTTGATTACCGTACTTATCTGTAATTTACTTGAGTATGTGTATTTTTGGATGCTTACATGACTTTCACCCCCAGTACATTTCAATGACAAATATTGAACGTTTGACTCACTACATTTCCAGGAAGGGGGGAAAAAAAGTACATTATGAATTCACTTAAACCTTATGTTCTCCACATTAGTTTTTTTTGCAAGATTCTGGGAAATCTTGGATATTTTTGTCCTTCTTTTTTGTGGGGGTGGGGGGTGGAAATTGTAAATTTCAATACAGCAATGCACTGATATATAAAAAATGTTGTTGGCCATCTGCAGTGTGCAGTTTGGGGCCCTGCGCCGCGCCGATGGGTTTGGAGGAGGAGAAGGAGGAGGAGAGGTAAACAGATGTAGTCCCAGACGCGTCCCTCCTTGGTATGCGGGGCTTATGTTGGCCCATAAGAGGAGCCGGGGCTACAGAGGAGGAGGAGGAGGGAGGAGGAGGGAGAGGAGGTGCCAGTCTGCGTCTGCTGCGGCACAAAACACAATTATTTTTAATGAATGCAAAAAGAACAGAAATACCAAGGAAAACAAATAGCTGGCATTAAGCGAGCGCCAAAGCCTTGTGGTCTGAGCGGAGCACAGCCCCGTGCGCACTGCACTGCGCGCACAAAGGGCTGATTTAGGCTCGGCTGCGAGCCGGTGTCGCGCACCAAACATAGCAGAATGCAAACTTGGTAGTTTTTAAAGTGAGGTAGTTTTTAAAGTGAAAGATTCAGAAACAAAAGGTCTG
>NC_139948.1:7053513-7068513 GCF_963454915.1 Gymnoscopelus microlampas
ACATTTGGAATAGGACTTGGACAAGTGGTTAAGTCATAATGTACTTTTTCCCTAGAAATGTGGAGGAGTCAAACACATTATATTTGTCTTTGAAATGTTGTGGAGTGAAGGCAATTCACAGTACAAATATTACACTGATAGTCACAACCGTGCTGGAAGGTTTCGGGGTTTGGTACAGACTACAAAATTATGTTGTAGACTTTTTGTTTTACAATCAATGTACAACTTCCACCAGCAGAGGGAGTGAAAGGATCACATAACATAGGACTTAGCTGTTTCAAGCATATATCCTACCATAATCCTACTATAATTCTAGTAACCTCTGTCCGTAGTGGTGAGTGAGTGAGTGAGTGAGTGAGTGAGTAGGTGAAGCTACCCGGTTCTCCTCAGTGGCTGGACCAATTGCTCTGATTTTGCACACAGCCATTGACCATTACCATCTGAACTTAACTGTGAAGCCCGTTTTTCAATTTCATCAAATCTCAGCTTCTTAGTAGCGTTTTTGTGTCAAACACTGTCGCCATGGTTACGGGGCTGCCCAGCTATGGGACGAACTGCCTCCCGGGTTGCCAGATCATGTGCGCATATCCCCCCACGGATGCGTCGACCGGGTATGGTCTAGTACTGTATAACAAACAGAAATTATTTTGCTATGTTTGTTTCTTTGTTTATGTATACATTTGTTTTTTTTGTGTTTTTTTTTTTTTATCTTAGTTTGTTTAGAATGATTAAGCAGCAGAGAAGCTGAAGTCTGTGAGAACAGAGTTCGTTCAAAGAGTCTCAGAGGCCACCTTGAAATCTCTACTGGACGTTCTTCTGCTGAATGATGTGATCAATGATGGAGAACTGGAGTCAGTCATGGGAGTAAACCTCTGCAGGTCAGACAAAGCACGGCTACTCATCGACATGTGGTGAAGACCAAGGGAGACAGGGCGTGTTCAAAAATGATTGACATGATTCATCAACGGGACCCTCACCTCAGTGAGAAGCTAGGTGATAATCTCTCTCTCTCTCTCTCTCTCTCTCTCTCTCTCTCTCTCTCTCTCTCTCTCTCTCTCTCTCTCTCTCTCTCTGGCCGTGAGAGTGGGGAGCCGTTCCGACCACATTGTTCAAGTGAAGCAGTTTGTTTATTCGTATTTATTGAAATGAGAGCACTTTATGTAATATTAATCTATATTGACTTATATAGAGCCAACCCATATTGCATTGAAATTGGGCCTTAACATTGTACTATGCATCAGCCTTTAGGCATTACTTGAGTGTGCTGCCCAGGTATATTAACATTGTATGACTCCAAATTGAGACATATGGATTCATAATATTCAAATCTGGCACAAGAACCTATTTCCCTTCATAGTAGTGAAGCAAGCAGTCAGGAACATCAGCAGCTTGTAGAAAAATGTGGGAATTATACTGTAATGTGGGAAGTATTTCTTATATTAGCTTATGCATGTATTAGTACTGTATGTAACCAATGGGCACACTTTTTATAGTGGTGTTAATCATGATCACATGTACTAAATCTCCAATGAAACACTAGGAATCATGTCCATATTTAGATTAAACCATGTTTCTTTGAAAGTCCATTGTAAAGAGCTGCTTGAGTGTTTGTTAATTCATCTGATGATGATGATGACGACGACAACGACGATGATGATGATGATGATGACAATGACGACAACGATGATGATGACGACAATGTGATGATGATGACTACAATGTTGTTGATGATGATGATGATGATGATGATGATGATGATGATGACAATGTTGTTGATGATGATGATGATGATGATGATGATGACGATGACTACCATGTTGTTGATGAGATGATGATGACAATGATGATGAGGATGATGATGATGACTACAATGTTGTTGATGATGATGATGATGATGATGACAATGTTGATGATGATGATGATGATGATGATGATGATGATGATGATGACGATGACAATGATGATGATAATGATTTATCTGTTTTATAAAAACAAAAATACATATTTTCATCTAAAATATTTCATAACTTTGAGGAATTACAGGAAGAGGTCAGTAAAGACTAAAGAGTATCTGGTCATGTGACCATCTTACTGAAGTTCTTTAAAATAATGTTTTAATTATTGAATGAATAATTAATAAATGGTTTTAAAGAACTTCAGTAGAATGGTCCCATGACCAGATACTCTTAACTGACCTCATAGACACTGGTCTGAGATCAGCGTTGTTTATAACTGCTGTTATTCTTACTGTTCTGTAGGACTTTATAACTATTATCTGATGATCTTGTAAATCGGCTATTTTCAGTAAAGAGATTTGGTGTAGAGCAGGCCAAGGAAGACAAAAAGAGTACCAAGTACAAAACAAAAGAGAGAACCAAGTAGTCAGAGCCTGGTCTACAAGATACACCACAACATTGGGATACCCATGTACCTGTCAAAATCAAACGTAAATGAAGTCCACAATCACAACACCAGAGGCAGCTCCACTGATCATGTCAAACCCAGGTTTGGCACAAACAAGTGAATGAACTCGTTCTCATGCTATGCAACACAAATGTAGAATGCCCTACTGTTGTGAATATTATACAATGCTCGTTCCTCTCCCTAACCTTTCTCTACCTAACTCCTCGTATGCAGTTTCACATCACTGACATAATGAAAAAGTAATTGGCTTTCTTTATGTTAGGGTTGCAACCTATCCTGGATGGAGGTGCTGAGGTGCAGTGCCACTTAACCTTATTTCCTGTCCCCTTGTCACCCTAACGTTTCTTGGTAAAACGCTAGCCTAGAAATGTTTGCAGAAATGACAGTTATCTACAAGATTCATCTACCAGCCTTCCTGTAAATCGGGGGCTATAGCTATACCGCACGGGGCTATAGCGCCCCGTGCGGGAGGCCATATTGCACCCGTGGTGAAAGCCTGCTGATGTTGCTCAACATCGGGTCCCTGTGAGCCACATCACATCCTCCCATAAGCACATCTGTCTGACAATCCAGGATGTAGCAAAGGGGCCCTGCCGATGTCTTCGCTTATCTCATCTGATGGGCCTTTGCACTTCACTCACTTACACATATACGCAGAATTTATTTGTGTAAATAGCTACACCCATACGAGACACAAATTCTGTCAATGTATATAGTGACTGCTTGTCTTTCAATAAATTAGAACACGTTAACTTGGACGCTTGTTTGAGACTAAATAACTTACAAAATAACTGAGACATCACCTTGTGTTTTCCAATGAACTTCTCTCATCCACATCATTTGACCAGACTTTGAATGACCTAGAGAATAAAAATCGTTACAACTTGGTGTCAGAAAGCGGGATCGGTCTTTAAAGGTAAGTTATTCATTAAATGTATTAATTTATATTTAATGCTGACTTCCTTCACCCGGTTACCTAAAAATGTTATTGTTGTGATGCTATATACACTTATGCTTGGAGCATAATAAGATCAGCACGACACCTGGGGTGTGCGTGAAATCTCCGGCACTGTCAGGAGAAGCAAGGTACAGATGTGCCACTTCAAAACTTCACATGTCCTGCCATCGCCAAGACAGTAAATTTTCAGGGGATTCCCAGGGCAATAAGAGGGACAAAGAAGGGCATTTAAAATGCTGAATTATTTTGATGATCACTGCTTTTATGATGCTAATTAATTTGAGCAACTGGTCATTTCACCTTTCGCCTCATAATGAGTCTGACACCTTGTTCAACACACATTCTTTTGTTCTCATGTATATGGATGTCTGTTGAAGGGAAAAACGGGGGTGTGTAGTGACAACTTCTTTTCAGGGGCAAAACAGTGCATTTTAAGGGCAGAAAAGGGAGGAAAAAAATGCATTTTCAGGGCACTATCAGGGAAAGAACAGTAACGTGTGAAGTTTGGAAGTGGCACATCTGTACTTAATGTGATATAAAAATATCACATTTGTTTTGAGTGGGACTCATTAGTTATTGTTTGTCACCAGTGGAGCTACTTGCGGATTATACCAGGGTCAGTCCACCCTCAGGTGGACACGCACTGACCTTTTGCACAATATGTGTATAATGCACAAACTTTTTTTTGTTGTCTTTTTTTATTGCGCTCTTTTCTCTCTAAGCACCTTAACGTCTATAAGTATATCATGCACAATATACATACATTGCTGCTATGCTCAGGCACCTTAGTTTGTTTCTTTATCTCAGGTACTTTGTAAATATGTAGATAACTTGTTTGGCCTTCTATTGTTCTCTTGTTCGATCTCCTTCCCACTTGCCCCCCACCCCTCTTCTTCTTCTCTCTCCCCACACTCTTCTTTCTATGGGATTTAACGTTAGGATGGGAATGATGTACAAAAACGAATTTCACCCACTTTTTAACCTTGTAAACCTGTGATGTGACAATAAACCTGATTCTGATTCTGATTCTTATTCGGATAGTGAGATTATACTGGCGACTAATAGCATAGTAACTGTCGCAGTTGGTGAAGTGACCGCGGTATAGAAATAAAGTAGGCCTAAATGATGTACCTGAATAAAGTGTTTATTCAGTAGTATCGCGCCGACCATACAGGATCCTTGGTATATAGCTTTGATACATGGTTTTAATAATATCATTTTGAGCTTTGAAATATGTCTCAATAATATTATAATATTATAAGTTGATGAGGTGTTAGTTAGTAGTTTATTTGGTCATGATTTAGAAAAACAAACAGTTGAACATACTGAATATTGTCAACAAGATAATTTTGGCTGAAAAGGTTTGGGCTGAAGCCGAAGCTTATTATGCTCACCTTATTAATAATTAATTAAAAAAGAGTTAAGAGGTGAGTTAAGAAGGAGGACACTGTCAATTGTTGTCTTGTCTTGTCTTTCCTTTCATATCTATCTATTTGGAGGTTGGAAAATGTCATTCTTTAACAAATTAAAGCGTGATAAACAGAGCAAGGCTGTTTGCTCTAAGGTGGTCATTCCCTTTAAAGACAGTGATGAGGTTCCAAAAGAAGCATTTAACTCATCTGTTTAGTATCTGATGAGTAAGGAGCAACCAATTTACTATGTAGAGAGACAAATTTGTGCTTTTTACACAACTCTTTGGTGAGTTGTAAGACTACTCTGTGCAAAACCAGGGATACTGATTCTGATGACACAAGTGCTGTGAAAAGTTATGCACTTCTGTATCCAGACTTAATAGATTTGTCTAAACCAGCTGACGAGAAAACACAGGCACCATTTTCTTCATCGGTACTTACATGCTCATAAAAACTGGTAAAAGAGAGTATGACTAAATATATAGTTGACATGAAAGAAATGATTCTTAAAATAGATAAGGCTATCGACCAATTTCGCAAGGTTAAAGCCTCCTCTGAAATTAAGGAACAAATAGCCAAATTGCAGGAGGAAAGGTCTCTAATAGAAGAAGACATGCACAAGGTATTTTAGCATAGTTTAGTTTATTTAGAACAATACATGTCAAAGAAAACAAGTTGCTGTGCAAGGAAAGGAAGAAGCCGGCAGGCTTTTTTGGAATAATTAATATGGGGGAAAATTAAACTATAATAAAGTTAAATGAGACGAAGGATGAACCAGTGGACAGATTTTTTTCTCAATATACCAAGCATATTCATAGACCTCTATACATACAGTATCAATCTGTTGTTTCCAATTTAAATGATCAGCTTTCGTACCATTTATCAAAATGTTACATGTATATATTCAGACCTTTTTTGTTTATATTAAAACAAATCATGAAGTTGCATTTTGTATATTTAGTATACGTTGAGGCAAAGGAGAGAGACATCAGCCTAACATGCCCCTTCGTACAGACCGTAGCGAATCAATGTATATATATTTTTTACGGATTAATGACAGCTATGTGTTAAAACCACTTGACTTCACACAAATGAATCAGCTTTGCAGAGATGCCCCGAAACCGGACAAAAATGTGAATGCCTTTATGAGCTACACTCGTAGACTTGCAAAATTTCACAATTTGACTGGAACTGGCCGTATTATCTAGAGCAGTGGTTTTCAACCCTTTTCATGCCACGGACGCCTAAATTCATATACATTTGGCCGCGGACCCCCATTCGAAAATGTTTTGTGCCAGGGACCCCCTGAAGCAAAGATTTGAGTTAAAAATGTATGTAATGTATTGTAAATATATTCAAAGATTTGCACACATTTTCGAGATTTTTCAAAAATAGCAGATCTACAAGCTCATATCGCGGCACTCAGTGCCGCGCTATGAGCTTGTAGATCTGATATTTTTGAATAGCCAAAACGAAGTGGTCAAAATGATTCTGATGCTATGTTAACTAATTTTGCTGGGGACACACTGGTAGGCTACTCCCCGAAGGACCACTGGTGGTCCCCGGACCACTGGTTGAAAACCACTGATCTAGAGCACATGTTCACGGGCACCACCGCCTCGAGTTGGGAGAGTGATAATGACCTCATGGAGTGGCAGGACAATGACAAGATTAAGGATAGAAAGTACAAATGGTCTGAGGACATAGATACATTTCTGTCGGTGTTGGATGTGTATTGCAGGGAAGCTTTCAGAGATAGAGCTGATTTTTTTTAATTATTAAACAAACTGTAGGTGAGCCAGTGATTGTATTCATTGAACGTTATGAGAAAGCTTGGGGATATGATGCTAAATTGCCATTAGACAGTCCCACTGACCACTGGAACTTCATGTCCAATGCAATGTCAAACATGTTGCCTGCATATAGTGATGTTATGAAGCTGTTTGTTGATTTCACTCAGAAACTGGAGGACCTGAAGCAACTTGTCAGTTTTATGGAGCTTTTGACACAGCTATTGGGCAGAATCTGACCAGGTCATTCCTAGACGAGTTTTGCTTTGTCGCCTAGTTGTTTATCCAAACATGGCTCTGCTCACGGGCCCACAGGGGACATTTGTGGCTGCGTTTGACGACACTGTGTTGTTTGACAATTTGACGGCACCTGTATTATCTCCTATTTCTCCTGCTATTGTAGCAATGTCAGTGCAGAGCGCTGACCACAGTTTGCACATACCTGAGCACTTTCAAGACGTGCCATTTGAGTTATGAGCAAAACATAAAGACCACACAGAGGCTTTATTAATTGCACTCCATCTAAGGCTAAACTGAAACACACGCATTGCATTTCGAAAACCTTATCCTTTGACTAAGGAAAAGTGTGATGGAATTAGACCTGTCATACAAACAATGCTTGACTAGGCATCCTATTCATCCTGTCCTCAAACCGGGAGGTAGGGGTTATAGATTGACCGTTGACCTTCGTCATATTAATGATTTGATTGTGGCACTTCGTGCCTTCCAGCCGATCACACCTATTTTAGCATGTTTGATTTGTGCTCAGCTTTTCATTCAGTCCCTGTGGCTGCTGAAACACAACCACTATTGGCCTTTGAGTTCGAACGTCGACAGTATTGTTTCACACGGCTGGTCCAGGGCCTGATTGACAGCCCTGCTGCCTTTGTACACATTGTGCATGAAACCCTGGCTGATTTCACACCCCCTGAAGGCTGCCGTCTACGTTCTTTTCTTCTCACTGCACCGGACAAAGACACTTGTGAACGTGGCTCTAAAATGCTCTTGCATCACTTGGCTAAGTGTGGGCATAGGGTCTCCCTCTCAAAATTGCAGTCGGTCCAACCGCAGGTGAAATACCTGGGCTTTGTGCTGTCGAAGGGACAGAGAAATTTGGCTACTGATCGTGTGTCAATGATTAAGCAGCTCCCACCCCAGAGGACTCAAAATCAAATGAGATCCTGGCTCGCCGTGGTCAACTACGTTCGACACTGGCTGACACTGACTGCTCCTATCATGACAAAGTGTTGAGACAAAGTGACTGGTTATCCTCAGGATATTGTGTGGACCGAGCAGATGACAAAATCCTTCAATGCACTGAAACGCTCTCTATGCAGTCAGCCTGCGATCGGCTTACCGAGACACGGAGAAAATGTTCATATACGTCAGCGAGACGAGAGGTGTGACGGCCGCAAGAGGTCCTGGCGCAGAAATCTGTGTCTGGATTTCGCCCTGTGGCATATTAAGGAAATCAGCAGTACAACAGAATTGTAAGAATCGTTTTATTTAAGGAAAGATTGGTGAAGGCGGGCCTGGAAAACGGCTTAAACTAGGTGGACAATTTGCTCATTGGCCGAAATCAGAATGACCCCGAACCCAAAAACTAAACTCTCACCCTTTGAGGTGATGCAGCAGGCCTTTTCAAACTCCATGGATTCATTACACTAAACACCTTGGTCCATGTCTCACCGGAGACATGGACACCATTGTATCTGACTATATGCTCTGATTAATAAACTGAATAGCATTCAAGGTAATGTCTCACTTTCTCTCCCTCTGCCGTCTAGTAGGTCCGTCTCACCCCCACAGGCCAGGTGATTTAGCACTGGTGAAGGAACTGAAAGCAGTCCCGGGTGAGCCGAGGTACATAGTGAGCCGACTGAGGTCATCGCTGTCACTAAACTGCTGTCCTTACAGCCCGGGAGCCTAGGTGGATCCACGCAACCCGTTTGAAGCAGATACCAGGAAAAAAAAATGTCTATATATATATATATAAAATGTCTAACTGGTACTCCCGCAGGTCTTGCAGAGAGGATTAGAGGAAGAGGGCGCCAGCCAGGGCCGAGGAGGGGGGCGTTTCTCCTTCTCCCGCACACCCTGGTTTTGGTCCAACAGAGAGCCCCCCACCGCCGTACGCACCTCGAGGCAGACGTGTCCCTCTGCCCCCTCCAAGAAATAGAGTAAACAGACCCTGGTTGACTCAGGAATGCCGCTCCATAACAATAATTGTTATGTCCTAACCCTAACCCTAAACCTAACCCTAACCCTAACCCTGGTTGTCTCAGCAGCAGGTGCTGCTGTGTTTGTGCTCTGGGCATACTGTTAGTTAGTTAGTTAGTTAGTTAGTTAGTTAGTTAGTTAGTTAGTTAGTTAGTTAGTTAGTTAGTTAGTTAGTTAGTTAGTTAGTTAGTTAGTTTATTTGGTCATGATTTAAAAAAACAAACAGTTGAACATACAGCATATTTTCAACAAGATCATTTTGGCTGAAAAGGTTTGGGCTGAAACCGAAGCTTATTATGCTCACCTTATTAATAATTAAATAAAATGAATTGTCACAAAAGAAAACAAAAGAGAAACATTTTTGGGTTTGCATCAATTACACAGAACAGTCAGTAAATACCATTTACTAATTGTTATATAATGTATTTTTTACTTGTTTCATATTTATAATAATAATGTATCACTATTACTTATAATAATATAAGTAATAGTGATACATTATTATAATATAGTAATAATGTGTAAGAACTACCCTATAACATGATATCAATGTTAGTATGTGATGAATTTGCATAAAGACAAAACAAATACAAAACAAATACCCCCACTACCATGTTTTATATATATGAAGTGGTAGCTTCATACATGTAAATATATTCTTGTTTATATATATTTTTTGTAGACAATTAGATTTACATATATATACATTGTATACACTGTATATACGTTCATACACATATGCATACACACATAGTGTATGCATATGTGTATGTATATGTGCACACATATATACATATGGATACGCACGTATGCTCGTATGCACACGCGCATATGTGGAAAGATGTATTCACTATATCACTAGTTTGTCACTAGTGATTCTATATATCTATTAATTACCTTTGCTTTATAGGTTATTTAAAAATGTCTTGCTGAATCTGAGAGGCCAGTCAAGCCTAATGTCACGAAAAAAGAGGGCTGACATGCCTTCTGCCATTCGACCAAATGCTGTCAACCTAGCAATCACACCGCCTGTTAACATTGACCCAGACTCTGCTCTCAGAAATATGGTTAGACATGACAATTTGGCCTTAACTATAATGTCAGTTTTGCTCACAAAAATAACATGAACAACTGCTGGACTTGTCAACACATGCCTTTGAGTTCAAAATCACCAATGCTGACACCTGTACCATTTACAGTGGCAGATTGTAATCTTGCCTATTGGCAAGTTAGGCTACTCATACAAACTCATGGGGAGGAAATTGATAAGTACACAGGCGAAGAGAACCTTATCCTGCGATCTGTCATGTTTGAGTTCAACAGGAAACATCGCCACGGCGATATGAATTGGGCCTCTCTGTACAGAGTCACTCACTATGAGAAGACTGTAGAGAAAGGGTTTCAGATTCTCTATTCAAATGACACTAATGGAAACTAACTGTTTCAATTAATTTGAAAGTCGTAATAGAGCCTGTATTCCACAAATAATTACACTGATTCAATTCGACTGGAGGTAGTGGTCGTGTAGCTACACAGTGACATCACTGAACTGGTCAAAACAAGACATCTATTCATCACTTACGACATAACACCATATATTCCTTCCTTTTCTTTATAGTTGTATTCAATGTACAGTATTAGAAAAGAAAGAGTTCTATTATGATATGCTTTTCTTCCTCCTATGACTGATTGGGTGTATGCTGGTCTTCTTTCATTGTATAATGGTGTAAAAGAGGACAACTGTTGTGAATATTATGCAATGCTCTTTCCTCTACCTAACTTTTTCCTACCTAACTCCTCGTATGCAGTTTCACATCACTGACATAATGAAAAAGTAATTGGCTTTTTTATGTTAGGGGTGCAACCTGTCCTGGATGGAAGTGCTGAGGTGCAGTGCTTCTGAACCTTATGTCCTGTCCCCCTGTCACCCTAACGTTTCTTGGTAAAACGCTAGCCTAGAACTGTTTGCGATGTTTGCAGAAATGACAGTTATCTACAAGATTCATCTACCAGCCTTCCTGTAAATCGGGGAGGCTATAGTGCCCCGTGCGGGAGGCCATATTGCACCCGTGGTGAAAGCCTGCTGATGGCTGATAAAACCCTACTCACTTTCAAAACTGCCCTAAAGAAAAAAACACCTTAAGGAAGTCTTAACATACAGTAAGCCCACCCCCTCCCCCCACCCCCCTCCTTGAACTTTTTATTGTACATATTTCTTGTTTTTCATGCCAGTAACCTGTAAGCTGATTGTATGACGTTCTGCATAGTAGTGTATATTTGTCTGTTTTTTCTTAAATGTCATCATGATTTAAGTGCGTGGGGATCTCATTTTAAATAAGACATTGTGCTTTTATGGGCGACACATTTTAGAGGACCTTGTATTGTGAACTGTACTTCCATGTACTGTTTCCATGTCTTTAGACAAAGTGTTTTAAATGTAACTGTGCTGTTTTACATTTTTGCCTAATACAAATATTCAATTCTAAATAAAGTACATCAATCAGGAGAGACAACTCATAGAGGATGCAGGATAATCAAGTGGAATTGGAAGTGTTGAAACGAAACTAAAAACAAAACATAAAACTAACAAAATTGGAACTGGAACACTATAAAATTGAAGCTGATAAATGATCTTTGAGGGGTTCTCTCTCCTGATTGGAAAACAATTGGTATCCCGCCCTGAACATGTCTTTTCTGTTTAGTAAAGAGTTGCAGAGACCCCTGTTACTGAACAAACACTTTATAGCAAAGATTACTATCACAATATAGAGGTATCACTTTTTAACAAAAATGTGTTTTTGAACAAAAACATATCACTGACACCCCCTTTAAATCCATTGAATGCGAATCAAAAGACATAAGAGAGAAGCGGACTTGAGCTGCCGACGCTTTCACGTCCGATACGGACCATGAAATATGGACAGACAGAAATGTGACATGATATTTGCAGCCAGAGCTCTGTGCAATGATAGCCTCACACACGCACGCACGCGCACACACACGTGCTGCATAATAATTACACTTTATATACTGTATCATACCTTAGTGTGCACACCTTACATAGTAACATTTCATATCAAAATACAGTCAGAGCCAACCCTTAATGTAAAATTAGAATATAGACATTCTCTTGCATCTAAATTATATTTTACACTCAGCAAACTGAAAATGAAAAACCAAGAGCAAATAACCTTCAGTTACAGTATTCTATGCAGTTATAACGTTTCTGTCTATAACAAGGATTTCACTTTGAACTGGTCTGATACTGGTTCATGAAGTCACGACCTAGTATATTAATAAACACCATTATATCCCCATATGTCAAGTTTACTGATTAACAAATCTTGTTAAGCCTTTACATTAAAGGCCAGCATTACACATTCATTACTGAAAATCTAGTAATATACAATGAACATTATAACATATTATCGAGTAATAACCAGTTATTACTGAGTAATAAACAAGTAAGTAGCTTTGAGGTTGCTATTTCCTTGTGAGTGATAACAATGACATTTATGAAGTTAAAACAGGCAGACAGTTATTATAGTGTAATAACTGGTAAATGTAGTGTAATAACTGGTACATTAAGTGTAATAACTGTTTAATACATCTATCAAACTCCTATATTACTTGGTAATTTCTGTAGAGCAGTGGTTCCCAATCGTAGCAGCATCGGAGCAGACTTTAAACTCTCAAAAGTCCACATTTTCAGAGCATGTTTTGTTTATTGATCAATCAATGGATTGTGTTCCGGATTGGATCAATGGAACTAACATAGTAAACTTTAAGTATGTATTCATCGGTATCACAAACTCATTTGATTGAACTTAAGGTTAGACAAAGAAAATAAAAGGAGAAAAAACAACTTTTTTCTTTTTTTACATATTTTTTTAATGTATTTTTTTTTGTGATAATATTAATGGCATATTATCATTAAAATCTTAGTGTTTTGCAAAATACTTGGGTGGGCCCACTTGCAGTATCCTCGCGACCCACCAGTGAGCCGCGAGCCACAGGTTGTGAATCCACGCGGTACAGTCATTCAACAGTGATCTAAAGGGTCAGCATCATTTCTGCACACGTGCAACACATCCCAACAGACATCATTCCTCATCATGTAAAAACATTGAAACGTATTTATGAAACAAGTCCTCTGACATCTTTTACTCTAGTCTTATTATTATCATTATTATGTGACTTAGTCTCTGTTGTAAATGTGAAACACAGGTGAGCGTGTCTGTACTGTATGTGAGACATCCCATAATGCCACGAACACACCAACTCATTGTATTTGTGAAACTCACTACTAGAGTGACTGTGGTGTAATGTGTGTGCTACACCAACAGGGTGGTGCAACACAGAGATACATTGTGTATCCTGTGTGTAAAACCCACAAGCTAACTATATGTACATAATATTATTCCTGACACAAACATGTACATAAAACTATTCCTGACAGAAAATGCACAACTCTTAGGGTTTTGTATAGGTTAGTTCTTTCTAAGTTGTAATGTAACAGCAAGCTCTGTTAGCACATTTCTTTATTCCCCTTTAACATATTTTCTTTTCTTTGCTTTTGTTCCACTTTTGCTTTAGCAACGTAGATGTTTGCATATAATGCAAATGTATGTTTTCTCATGCCAATAAAGCCCCTTTTTAATTGAATTGTATTGTAGAGAGAGACACTGGTACATGCATATTCATCACTGCAGAGTAGTCTTGTCACTGACACTCACTGAGGGCAGCAAACTTTAAACACACACACACACACACACACACACACACACACACACACACACACACACACACACACACACACACACACACACACACACACACACACACACACACACACACACACACACACACACACACACACACACACACACACACACACTTGCCTATCTATTTGTGTATTTATCTCGACATTGGCTTGTTATTTTATACATTCTGTTGAGTGTTTTGTAAATTATGTATAAGAAATGTGCTAAATAAATAAAGATTGTTATTATTATTATTATTATTATTATTATTATTATTATTATTATTATTATTACAATTATTATTACCCTTATTATTAATATTATTGTTGTTGCAAACATTAATGATTTTAAACTATATAGCAGATGTAGATGTAGATCGATAGAACTAAAGAATATAATAAGGAATCAAGGACCTCCAGCTGCGGTGGTCTGAACTCTGAACTCTGCGGTGGTCCTGCTTTGCGGTGATAGTGATAGTGTCTCCTCAGACTGACTCCCTGGGGAGCAAGCAGTGGTAGCGAGCAGACAGCTTGTTCAGTTATTTAGCAGCCTGTTTATAAACGTTCTATGATTCTTTTATCCATAAATAGGTTATTATGTAGTAACTAAATATAGACCTATTTCTCATCTACAGCTGCTATTTTACATTTTAGATTTCAAAATGCGCTCCTGTTCAAATGGCCTGTTTTTGTCACGGCCAAACAGGCACACCAGCCAGAGACTTGAGCGACAGGTTCTTTGGACACGCCCAATTATTGATAAAAAAAAGCTACTCCTACTGGACTTATGCTTTTTTTATGTTCAGTTTTTTTGGTGTACTTCTTTGGTACTTCCTTTTACTGAAAGCACATTTTGACCAAATGTGGTGCGCTTAATCGTCACTGTCGGGTGGAAACCTTGCATGTCCAAAACGGTTACTTTTCAGGAAATGTTTCTTTTTTTTTTAAACCGTCCAATTGGTACAATGTAGTACTTAATTTGTAGTCACAAGCTCTTGTTAATACTTTTCATTGGTTCAGTAAAATAACTTTTGACATTTTTGCTACTTTTATATTTGTATGACGAAGTAGGGCATTCATTTACAAAAAAACAAAAAAAACATTAAATGCTGAAACATGGAGATACAAGGTTTCCGTCCAACAGGAAGGATAAGACACCTCACTATAGACAAATCCACAGACTGCCTGTAGCTGCGGTGCGGAGCGGCAGCCGCTTGACACCGCAGTTATGACTACAGGCAGCGCGTCTGTGGATTCGTCTATAGGGTGCTGTAGGGTGATGTGAGCTCTTCATGAGCAGAGTTTAAACAGGACGCTTCTCTGACTCACGTCAACACTTTAAACCAGGTAAATTAGATTTAAAAAAAAATCTAGACCGTCTATAGAAATGGTTGCTATGGGAATATAAAGCTATTTAACATGTATTTTAACATA
>NC_139948.1:7073513-7101013 GCF_963454915.1 Gymnoscopelus microlampas
TCATATATGCTCCTCTATTGAAAACGTCACATGTTGGATCATCATATAAAACATTGCAATGAAATAAATGATCATGAAACTTACAGAGATAGACCAATAGAACAATGTTGAGGAGAGCTAGAACAGCACAAAGAAATCCAAAACTGACTCCAATCTGCCTGTAGCGTCGTATGTCTGGAACACACACACACACACACACACACACACACACACACACACACACACACACACACACACACACACACACACACACACACACACACACACACACACACACACACACACACACACACACACACACACACACACACACACACACACACACAGGGTAAGAAGAGGAGGGAGGTCAGTTACACTCTTTTAACTTCATGTTTATAAAGTTCAAGTGTTAATTTTTAATTTTTTATTGTATTTAGTTAAATCTCTTACCAGACTGCAGTGGCTGTAGATCTTTCTCCTGTGCTGTATTCTCAACATACTCAAGTTCAAGGTGCTCATAATGTCCATTTACAGCCATTTGTACCTTGGTGCCGTTAATTCTTCTCGCAAGTGTTTGCTCTTGGCCACCTCTTCACAAGACACTGAGCAAAAGAAGAGTGCAGTCTTTCTTTTATTGCTTCGCGTATCTTCCTCTTTTTGGTTTGTTCCACCCTCATAATAAAACAATGCTTTGTTACAGGAAGCGCTTTGTTACAGGAAGTATTAATGCAAATGATTCAGCATATGTTCTTTGTGAAATGGCACAGCGGAGAGTAAGAGTGGTTTAGTTGTGTCTGGAGAAGTGTGAATACCAGTTTTGAGTTTGCCCATGTCAAAAAGGAACAACACCTGTGTAAAGATGTTTTAGAAACATTGACATGTTCTCTGTACCTGTTCTTACCTTATTGCACATCATTGTATTGTTGTTATTCTGATGTTGCTATTGCATTTATAATCCTTCATGGAACTTTTTCTTGTTGCACAGTTTGTGGACTGAAGCGTGATTAACAGACATTGTTCTTCATTGAAGAGTAATAAAGGGATTAACAAATTACACTTCAACAACATTTATTCAGGCCTGGGAGCTTTTTACAAATAAATATGAGCTACTAAGTTCAAAGGTTATATAGGACTGGTCTGCAAACCCAGTCCTACACGTTACATATTCATGGAGTTGAGTGTCTAACATCTGTTTCTCCCTTTGACCAAACACTATATGCATTTCTATCTAATGAGCAGAGACTAGAGGGTAACCCTAGGTCCTTAATGACCGTAATAATGGATTATAATAAACATACAGTAAACATAATGCTATATGATGACAGTCATATTATCATAGACCACCACACTTGCCCTTTACTGCTTGTACGTGTAGTGACACATACAGTATACCTTCTTGACTCTTGAATCCCCTTTTTGAGAAAACAGTATTGAGAATGTGTTCGGAAAGAGACGGCATGAGTGTGTGTGTGTGTGTGTGTGTGTGTGTGTGTGTGTGTGTGTGTGTGTGTGTGTGTGTGTGTGTGTGTGTGTGTGTGTGTGTGTGTGTGTGTGTGTGTGTGTGTGTGTGTGTGTGTGTGTGTGTGTGTGTGTGTGTGTGTGTGAAAATGTACAGTACTTATCGACTCTGCAACAACTGCACAGCGATGGCCGAAATCTCAACAAGTAATATTGTATGAATGTTTTATTATTGATTTTGTTTTTCATATGTGAAAACCACAAATCATTTGACAAGACAGTTCCAGGCAATAATAAACTGGAGAAAAAAAGGGGAAAAGGAACTGAAATTGCAACCATAGCGTCTATGGTAGTACGCATGTACAGTATGAAACTGCAAGTGCTGTCATCAGCATTTTAGAAGTCCAACACTTTCTTCAGAATGTACTGTATCTTGCCTTTAGTATTCATATTAAACGGTTGACTAATTTACATTGTTTGCATTACAGCGGTATTGATTGTCATTGTCTGGTGATGGCAGATCTCACCAGCCTTGGAAACAATTATGCGGATATTGTGCCTGAAAACATTTTCAAACTCTGACCTAGTTTAGAACATGAGTTATTTTTCAGCTGGGGACCCTGGATCCCAAAAGCAAAACCTGGTGTCTCACTGGAATCCAAACTCACAAACATACACGATCAATGGTCATAACATCTAAATTAGTCAACTATCGATAATGACAAATAGGCCTAATTGAAATGTGGAAATATAAATGCATTCATTACACACACCGTTCAAATGCACTTGTGTTATTACAATGTGATTTTTGTTTAGTTCAGATAGTTACAGGCTAGTTACTTTTCAATTCCTCTCCTCTGTGGTTCATGTTTCTGAACTTACAGTGTGCAGTTAAAGTGCAAGTTCTCTGCACTGGACATAGTCTAACAAACATGTTATTGTTCAATGAGGTTACAGAGATGTCTAAGTTAATAGCAAAACTGTGTTTTCCTGGAATAGACCTACTGTATTACATAAAGACTAGTTTTTCTGTGTTCCGTGCAGAAGTAGTACAACAACTGTGAGATAATATGTTACTGTGTCTTTTTCTGTCTTTTATGTGGCCAACAGATGGTGGATAAAGTGAAAACTGTTCCACTCTCTAATAACACTGTTAAAGACATAATTGATACAATGACTGGACATTGTCAAAACCAGCAACATGAAAAGCTTAGAAATGTTCCCTTTGTCATTCAGTTGGATAAAACAACTACGGTGTCAGACAAATCTATACTGGCTATATGCATTGTGCAATATATTGATGGTGAGGACTTGAAACAATTAAGACATTCTAAAGTGTACCAACCTAGAGACAAGGGATTTGAATCCACCATGGTGCATCCAGTTCACAACTGACCTGTATTTGGATGAGGAAAGTCGGACAGGGAGGGTCATCTTTCTCAATGCAATGCATGTAATCTTACAGGCTGGGACAGCTCCTGCCAGCAGCTGTGCTGAGAGGGGGGAGTATAGGATGAAGTCACCACATCATTCTGGGGCTCCTTTCTTTCTTTCTTTGTTTATTTATGGGACAGTGCATGCTAATGAACACTCAATACATGTACAATAATTGAATCAACTGAACATGATCTCATGTAATCATTCCGGATTTAACTAGGAGCTAAGTTAAGTTTATTTAAAGCATACAAATCATTCATACACAAGGATGAAAACAATCAATGACAAATAACACCAACTCGGACTAAGATGTAAATTATTCCCAGCTCATTATATCAAACATAGTAAAAAGAAACCACCTCAGTCGCACGCACGCACACACACACACACACACACACACACACACACACACACACACACACACACACACACACACACACACACACACACACACACACACACACACACACACACACACACACTGTCTCTCTCTAAAGGTACTTGTTAAAACTCATGCACTGACAATGTGCATACTTTTGCATTGCTCAACAGTGATGCCACTCTGCAAGTTTTTGTTCTGCATTTGGTTAAGAGAAGGAAAACAAAAAACACGGTTCTGAGAATCCTGTACTTTCTTTTTTTTCTCCATATGATGTTCTTCTAGTTTCACATGAATATCAACCACAATGCATAGGTGCTGACAGAAGCTAAATGTGACCTGACCACAGTTTTCCTGTAGCTTCATGATTTCTCTTAAGTTGCATGACACACAAAAGGTTGATAAAACAATACAAAAATAACAGTTTAGCCTATGTACATGTGTGTGTTTGCGTTATTTGATTCAACAAGGCATCACATATATCAGCCACTCACTAGCATGCAATGCATGGCTGTGCAGAGTTTGCAAAGTGAGTGCATCCATCATTGGATAATAATATTATACTGTGTGTGTGTGTGTGTGTGTGTGTGTGTGTGTGTGTGTGTGTGTGTGTGTGTGTGTGTGTGTGTGTGTGTGTGTGTGTGTGTGTGTGTGCGTGCGTGCGTGCGTGCGTGCGTGCGTGCGTGCGTGCGTGCGTGCGTGCGTGTTTTCATTATCAAAAATGTTTAATTAAATACTAATTAAAATTCTTATTAAAAACTCTGTTGTGAGGCCTTAATATATAGTGGCTAGAGTGACTGACTGACTGACTGACTGACTGACTGACTGACTGACTGACTGACTGAATGTCTAAGTGTAGTCAGTGTGGTCCCTGTCATTCACTGTTAACCCCTACATTCAATTATGTGTAGACAAGCATATGTGGGGGGGCGGCAGTGGCTCAGGGGTAGAGTGGCCGGGTAGAGTGAACTGTAAAACCGCATGGTTCCCAGTTCGATCCCAGGCTGGGGCGCTCCCCTAGAGTTAGTGTCGAAGTGTCCTTGAGCAAGATGCTGAACCCCTAATTGCTCCCGATGACTAGGTTGGTGCCTTGCATGGTTTCCTCTGCCATCGGTGTATGAATGTGTGTGTGAATGGGTTAATGGCACAATCAATGTAAAGCACTTCGGATAGAAGTGCTATATAAATGCACCATTTACCATTTTACCATGTGTCTCTGATACATAGAGTCACCAGCTGCTTCTTTTCAACTGACTGTGAGGAGTTTCAGCAGGAGGATGTAACAGAGGAACACTATCGGTTGGATGCCTTGTTTCTATTGCTTAGCTCAGTTTATTCATCACAGCGATGTTGCACTTTGACCATGACATGTGTTGAAATCACATTGGAACTCCATGGAGCTCTCTGTGTTGTCTGTGCCTTTTTTGCCCAATGCAATGGCAAACCGTCCTTGCAGGACAGTAGAGAAGTCCCTTAAGGTGTTTTTTGTCGGTCTTATTGCTCAATAACGTTAAAGGGACATGTTTAAATGAATAGGAAAACTGTATTCCTGGAACAGGCCTTGCACAAAGACCTGTTTTTCTGTGTTTCTGAGAAGAGGAAGTACAACTGACGTTCCATTTAGTAAGAAGTAAGAAGTTTCTCTTATAAATTGACGGTGAGGACTGCCCTATACTATGAGAATCCTTTTGCATGCTGCGCTGACTCACATCAAATCATATGGGAGAAAAAACGGAGAGAGTTGTAAAATTGTCAAAAGAGGAACTGCAACAAATTTCACTGATAATGAAACAGTATGGTGTCACTGTACGTGCGTCTTTACACACATACAGTGGCCAGTGTCCTGGTGGACATTTACCCCCCTACTGAGTTCATCTTTCTAGTTAATTTAGTCTTTGTTCATAGTAAAAAGTGGACAAAACCTTTGTCTACTATGAAATGAACTCTGCAGATGATCAGTCCACATACACACTGTTTTTCTCATGGATGTGCTGCTGTTTCTTTCTGCACAGTAAAGTGAACAAAGGGGGACAAAAGTTTCTAAATTGGGTCCTTCATCCATACCCACTCAAGTCTAAAATGTACAGGTGATCGGATGTGTATCCGATCTCCCACCATGCAACACAACACCTTAGAGATCCCGCACAGGCCTTTCCCTTTGGGCTTTACCTCCTGCCATGGGAAAGTGAGATCTCTGGACGTGCGTCCGTCTATAGTTCAGATATCTCGAAAACCGTCCGTCCGACGGACTTCAAACTATCTAAAAGTAGGTTAGATAGACGTAGTCTATCTAACAATATACAATAGACTGCGTCATTCTGCATCAGGAGGTCCCAGTGGAAGGCTCGCGTCAGGATGGCGTACAGGAACGGGATGTCACATGAGTTGAGAGAGATAGAACAACACCAGTAACACCTGCAAGGAAAGGCATATATCATATATATCTGAAATCATATACACAGTAAAACATCATGAAACAAAACATGAAACTTTGCATGTCATTGTATTAATGAAACAAAAACTGACTTATGACCTGTAACAAGACCGGAGTACTACTGGCCTACTCTGGAACGATGCAAGTTGGAAATGCATTGCCCTACACAAAGTTATGCAATACCTGTTGTACCCGTCAACGTCCCTATATGCCCATATATGGAGATTTCCGTAACTGTCTGTCTGTGTACCTTTTTTGATGAAGGCCAACTGTGGCCAAAACGTTGTGTACCCTGTACATGTCTGTGTTTTAAGTAAACAAAACACTGAGGAGCAATACTGTTGTGTACAGACTTGTATTCTTTCAAACTGTCATTTTGTGTCCAGCACCAGCAACAAACTGCGCAACCCACTTGTTTTGAACTGTGTCCCTTTTATGCCCATATTTGGAGTTCCGTGTCAGGTATGCCCAAATATGAAGTCTAGGCCAGTCTATGATGTCATGTTGATGACATCAGGGTAAATATAGGGATTCAGTTTCATCAATATTTTGTGGAGATCCGTTGATCCGACTGATGGCCCACTTGCCGAGATTGAATTCATTGTTCTTGCAAGTCATAAATCACGAATAGATTGAAAACAAAATGTAAATATATTATATTTGCTCTTTGCGTTCATTTGGACCTCCTGCTGGGCCCAGGACCAAACGTTGAGAACCAGTGGCCTACACCCAAAATATGTCCGAATATGGAGATAGCTGACATACTGATGACGTCATCGCTCCCTGTACCATATAAGTTGTAGGGGAATCTATGTTTTTACAGATCAAACATTAAAGGAGTCGCTCAAGTCCATTGCTCGTGTGTGGCATGTTGCACTGGCCAATGAGGTTCCTCGGAGATCCGAAGAAGCTCCTCCTGTGCCGCACTTTTCTGAGCGCTCACACGCCAAAGACGGGCCCTGCTGCCGTCACGGTTAGCGCCACGGGCCGCGCGGGTACCCGCTCGGCCCACACGGACATCAAGGTGCCAGACTTCTCCGACTACAGGCGGGACGAGGTGCAGGACCCGCGCAAGTCCTCCCAGGACAGCAGTGAGTACCGGCGGACCGTCTCCTACCTGGTCACCGGAGCCGCGAGCGTGGTGGGCGTGTACGCCGCCAAGACGGTCGCCACCCAGTTCATCTCGTCCATGAGCGCCTCGGCCGACGTCCTGGCCATGTCCAAGATCGAGGTCAAGCTGGGCGAGATCCCCGAGGGCAAGAACGTCACCTTGAAGTGGAGGAACAAGCCCCTGTTCGTCCGCCACCGCACGGCGAGGGAGATCGCCACCGAGGAGGCCGTCGACATGTCCACGCTGCGGGACGCCCAGCACGACAGAGACCGCGTGCAGAACCCCAGCTGGCTCATTGTGGTGGGCGTCTGCACCCATCTGGGCTGCATCCCCATCGCCGACCAGGGCGACTACGGGAAGGATGGAGGCTACTACTGCCCCTGCCACGGCTCCCACTACGACGCCTCGGGCAGGATCAGGAAAGGCCCCGCCCCCCTCAACATGGAGGTCCCCGTCTACGAATTCGTAGATGACGACACGGTGGTGGTAGGATAATGACCAACCGACGACCGGTCTGAGCTCACATCTCGTTGCTGTCTGGTGGAAACCTTGCATGTCCAAAACCGTTCCTCTTTTAGTATTAGTTTAAGGAAGCTTTTTTAAAAGAGTGAAAATAGCTCACAACGCGCCTGCCATTTTCACTACTTTTGTGCAACACTTTCATTGTATGACAGGGCATTCATTTACGAGGGGGAAAAAACGGAGAAAGTTGAAATATGGACATATGAGGTTTCCTGACAGCAACGGTTTTAGCCTGCAGAAAAGAAGTTTGAGAACGTTTTCATGTCAAGAACCCCCACATTAATATTTATCTGGCCCATGGACCGCCCCAATCCAAAACTATTTTGTGCCAGGGACCCCCCATACAATATTTGTGTTCTATAAGTTTTCTAAAATATTCCACATTGTTTTTTAGACAGAAGATCTACGAGCCCCACCCACGTCACAAAGCTGCATGTGAACTCATGGAGTTTTCAACCCAATCACCAGAAAACCTTCATGATTTGCTTCTCACTAAGATGGTACCATTTTTGTCCATTTAGGTCTCAGAGGAGGGCTGTGGACAGTTCAGAAACCTGCCTAGCCTAACCAGTGACCAACGGTTCTAAAACTTTCACATTTCAAGGTCTCCCCTTAACTCTTACTGTTTACAAATGGAACCAAATGGACCCGTAAGGGTCCATTTGGTTCCATTTGTACACTGTAAGAGTTACATACTTGTGAGGGTCCAGTTAGACCCCCCTTAAGGTACCCAGAGAGTCCCTGGAATCCACTTTGAGAACCACTGTTTGAAACTACTAGACTACTAGTCGGGCCTCTTCTGTCCTTGACCATGTTGTAGATATGTCTTGCGAAGCTCTGCGATCTAGCCAATAATAAGCACCACGACCACATAAACATTGTGACCTTTTCCATCTTCAAATTAGGCCTCTTCCCTAACGTCATGCGAAGCCCAGCTATTAGCTTGGAAGTCCCACTTGATGATGTCACTGGTAGGCAGTTTTCTGAACTGTCCACAACCCACCAATGAGACACACACAGCTAGCTATTTTCACTATTACAGCTGCACTACAGTATGTAACACCTCTTCTACCCGAATTTGAACCTGGTTTCATGCGCTGACATTTTTACCATTGAGCTAATAGACTGCTTGCTCAGGGGATACATTTAATCTTGACCATCAGGTCAAAATTCATTTCAGATCCTGTGTCTAGGTGAGACATGACCTTTGACACAATCTAAAAGTCTCAATAGAAGAGCAGGGAGACAAAATACAACCACCTCAAAGGTATAAGTTATATTGTATCAACATAGCCTACTACTCCACCATACAGATTGGACAAAATAAAAATGTATTTGTTAAAACAAGTTAAATAGTGAAGCTTTTAAGTTTTGAAAATGTCAGAAATTGTTATTAAAAAGAATAAGTGCTTTAATTTTCATAAGTAGCCTAATATGTTGTTCTTCCCATTATCTGCAATTCTTAACCACGTGAACCCTTGTGTCCTTATTCTTGGGCGAACATTCGTCAAAAAAACTAAGCGAGATTGAAGATCGCCTATTTTGTCCAAACATATTTAGAGAGAGAGAGATATATGCATTCTTATTTCATCGACAAAAAACGTCCCGATGTTCCACTCCAGATCTTCTTCCTAATTCAAATAGTAACACTAGCGCCAAGATTACACTTTATATTTAAATACAAAAAGCTGCATCTGGTTTTGTAATGTATAATCCAGTTTGTTTGCATTTATTTCATGTGCTAAAAGAGTGACTGTCAGGGTATGAGTGTGGAGTAGGACACAAATGCAGGACAAGCAGGCAGTCAAGGTTCAATTCAAAAGGTTTAATAACCAACAGGGCGGACAGAACATAAACTAATTAAACTCAAACTAGTTATACAGAAAGCTCACAGCCTGAACACTAGTACACTGAAAATGACAAACTACTAGACAACTCATGACACAGGGCAGTTTAAATAGACACAACGCTAACAGGACACATGTGAATCAACTGACAATCAACACAGGGATAGGCTGGGACAAACAGGACACTGGTGACTAGGGTTAACACATGATCAGGGTGGAGAGAAAAGACAGGTAACAGCTACAAGGGGGTAGACAGGAAGCCCAAGAACACTACCACAAAATAAGATACTATTGTAATAGTACAGTCTCTCTGTAAACGGTGTCGAGGAACGTATAGGTCCACACCAAAGCCAGCGAGTGTCACAATAGAACAAATGAACAACAAACCAGAAAAACCCACAGACATGTACCCTCCCCCACATGCATGTGACTCCGGCAGCAAGGAGAGATTACATAATGAACATAAGATAATCATTTGTGCTGTAACAATCAATATGTCAACATGACTGACAGCTAAATTATGAGACAGTATGAGCTATAGAAAGAACATAGCACCATTATTACACTACTGTATATGAGGAATAGGAACAACATAGCACCATATAGCACCAGTGTTATAATATACAAGAAACACCTGGGGAATTAACCTGGGGAAGTCCAAAACTCTGCATTTTCATTATTATTATTACTATATTGAAACAATGGATATGCAAGGTTTCGGCACGACAGCAACACTAAGCAGATGCATCTTGAATGTTATAGGATTCCATTATAGGTTGAAGAATGAGTTGTCTCTTCTAAAATCTGTGGATAGAAAATATATACTGTAGGAGATATTTTTTTAAATAAATCTAGGGCAGATCTAATAATTGTAACTGTCAACTTGGACCTGATGTGCTGCACACAGAGTGTATAGCTATAATCATTAGGCCTATAGCTATTGCTAATTTCCAACACTTCCCAACACATTGTGATAATCCAGTACTTATCTCTACAGTGATGTACATAGTCCATTATTTCATATTACATATCTAATCTGCCAATAGTCAACTCAAATCCTCAACCTGCACATAAAGAACAGGAACACTGTGAGCAACCCTTATGTAAATGATATATTTTCCACATGATGTTGATGTAATAATGGAACCTACCTGATGCGACAGACAGCATGTATGGTCATTACTGTGGATCACATGGATAGCTGTATTCTGTCTGCGAATGTTCACCTGAGTGGAAAAGAAAAGTCCTGTTAGCATGTTTGGAGCAACAAGAAATGAAGGACAGCAAGACAGGGAGTAATAATAGCCACAGGCGGCTTCATGCATGGGTCTGTCAGACTTCATGTTGACACTAGTCTTCAAAAAGTGCACATGCATTTATTTAAGGTCACGATTTGTGTGTGGCAATATAAATCAAGACTGGATAAGGGTGAGGGACTTTACGTCTCACAGGAGCTACTGCCTCCCCAAAATTAATATGTTGCCAAATATGTTGCCAATAATAGTTTTGATTTTATCTAGAACAGACGCGTCGCTAGGTCTTTACTAGGTCGGGGGCTTAGCCCCGCAGGCAACGGGCACATGCACGCGCGCGCAGCGCGCGTGCATGTGCCCCTCCTCCCGCGCGCGCGCGCGATTTTTTTCGCGGATTTCGCGGATTAGGGTGCTTTTTTCCCCGTTTTTTGTTACTTTATTTCGGTTTTAGGGTTAGGGGTAGGGTTAAGTTAGGGTGATAGATATATAATTCAAAAAAAAAAAAAAACTTTTAATTTTTTAATTTTTAATTTTTTTTTATTGGTGGCTTTGGACAAAACATTGGTGGCTATAGCCACCGAAGCCCACCCCTAACGACGCCACTGATCTAGAACATTCTATGTTTGTTATCTATTACATTGGACTGAGATGTCACAGAAATTATGTAGTTTGCATCCTGATAAAAAAAATAATAATTGTGGAATGTGCTCTTTGCAGAAGGCTGAAGGAGAGAACATGTACTCACTTGGATGGTAGTAATCATAGATCTTGACCTGGGCTGGCTGCAGGTTCTGAACCGCGACCTCCTGTATGACCTGTAACTCGTGGTTGATGGGTACGTCTTTTTGTAACTGTTGACGGAGAAGCAGATTATCAAGAGTCTGTTCCTCCACTCAGGGCCGGCCCCACCCCACTAAAACACTGTTTCCCAAACAGTGGGTCGGGACCCATGTTTGGGTCACGGACCAATTTTTATGTGCCTCGAGTAAATATCTTCTTTTTTTTCAGTTTCCTACATTAAAAAAAATAATGTATTATTTCAAAAGATTTAGAAAAAAAGTCTAAACAAAAATAAATCACGCCTTTTCAGCTCACAACGAGGCATGAGGCGACCACCAAGTATCCGAGCTGCTCCAGTGTCTTCTCTACATTACGTTAATTCAAATGGCTGACTGAGTGTAAATGGGTCGATTCTTACCCTCCGGGTTAAAGATTTTCGCTGCAATGATGAGGTCAGATTTGTATTGAGCATCAAGTGGCATTCAGCAGTCTCACCTCTTGTAAATAGATGTGGACCCAATTGTCCTTCAGCGTCAAACGATCCCCCAGCAGATTCTTCAGCTGTGGAAAAACCATAACATTCATTCAACTGGTTATTATGTGGACTCAACTAGTCCAGTTTAACTCATTAAGACCGGGAACGCATCTGTGTCATTTTAGATTTTAGCTATATCCATTATTTTATACTTTGGCTATTCAAAAATAGCGAAAATCTTTGAATACATTATTTAAAGCGAACATTTGTAACTCAAATCTTTGCTTCTGGGGGGTCCCTGGAACAACATATTTTGAGATGGGGGTCCGCAGCCCAAATACATATAATCTTGACATGAAAAAGTTTCAGAACCACTAATATAGCAACAAAGTTGTTGTTTTTTTCAAGAAACTGTTAGGATTTAGAAGACATGTTGTAGAATCGGCCTCAGGTCTTAATGGGTTAAAAGGTTTATTTTGTTTTACAAGAACTCACCTTGCTCCAAGACTCTGGTTCAGGGACAAATCCAGATAACATCGCTACTTCAACCAACACCATGTTTGTAGGTGTTTTATCTCCAGTATATCTGTGGGTAAAACATATTTTTACATTTATGTTTTAAAGTCTACACAATTTCACACACCAAAACATTGTATACATTTATAAATATATTTTCTATGTTTTACTGTGGTTTGCGTTTGTCTGTGCAACACCATTCAGTTTATTTCTGTATAAAATGTATCATTGTCATGTACTGTAGTTCATGGGTTTCTCTAGTACTTGAGTAAAAGTACAAAAGTATTGGTATCAAAATGGGCTTAAAGTACCAAAATTAAAAGTACTCATTGCCAGTGTTGGGAAGTAACTAAAGTAATATGTAACTTAAAGTAATATTATTACCTTTTCCTAGTAACTAGTAACGTAACTAATTACTTTCACATTTTGAGTAATAATATTACCTTTACTTTTTTTCAAAAAGTAACTTATTACTTTTTTTCACAAGCCTCGTGGTACTCTGGGTTTGAGTGTGTTTATTTGATCCTGTGTTGTTTTTGGTCCATTGATATAATGGTAGACTGGTTGGGATCGAGTTGCTATGCAGGCTGCTTGCTGATCCGGTCTAGAGCGGATACGGAAACGTTGCGCACTTGTCTGTGTGAATTATCAGCTGCGGAATGGCAGGCCGCCCTTAAACCGGATGTGTTGCCATGTCTGCTTATTATAAGCGACTTGTTAACCGATGAAGACGTGCCGTAAGCACATATATATAATATATATATACTGAATGATGCACTAAATATCAGTCAGTCATAATGATTGTTTTGAAGTTTACATTTCCTACACCCACGAACCACGATGATATGTGTTGCTTCATTTAGTCTGTAAGTTATGCATTCATACACAGTAAAAGTCTTAGTGTTAATATAATTCAAATGAGTGTACAATGAGGATTTTACAATGTAGGCTGCAGAAAAGAGAAAAAAAACAACTGCTAATGTTGAAAATGCAAAGTCAGACTTTTGGGGAAAAGGATGCAATTACTGGGGGCGAGAAAAAAAAAGTAACTAAAGTAATAAGTAACTAAGTACTTTTGTCAGGGAGTAATAAGTAAAGTAACTACATTACTTTTTAAACAAGTAATATGTAATAAGTAACATATTACTATGTTTTAGTAACTATCCCAACACTGCTCATTGCGCAGAATGTCCCATTTCAGAAGTTCAAAATGTATTAAAAACTATTTTGAAAATAGCAGATCTACAAGCTTACAATTGTGAGTATACAGTAAATATATAGGGTATATAAGGTATATATAGGGCTGAAGTGGTTAGTGTGTTACTGTTTTGTTATAATAATCAAAATCTACAAAGTAATTAGTAGCTAAAGTTTCCATATCATTGTAGTGTAGTAAAAAGTACAATATTTGACTCTGAGATGGAGTAGAAGTTCAAGTAGGCTACTGCAAATTGGAGATACTCCAGTATAATAGAAAATACCCAAAACTTGTACTTAAGTACAGTACTTGAATACATGTACTTAGTAACTTTACACCACTGCTAACTGCAGTAGTTATTTCTCTCTACATGACATGATCCTTACAGGCTCTGTAGTTTCAACGTCATTTGCGGTCTATGATGGGACGGGCTGCAGCTGGCCTCAGTCGAGACGTTGACGGTCAGATCACTGTTCTCAGCCTTTGTTGCGATGTTGTATTTAATAGACATCTGAGGGGAAAGGATGAGAGATTTGTCCACACCAAGCACTGTAACTAGTATAACTACGGTTCCATTTGTAAATTATCATACATTGTCATACATCTTTTTTCACCCTTTCAAAACAAACATGTCGGAAAACAGAATAATGCACTAGAGCAGGGGTCTTGAACAGGGGGTCCGGGACCGCTAGGGGGTCCTCAGAGTTACTACAGGGGGTCCCCCAAATCTTTGTGTGGTGGGGACCATTAGCTGAAAGATCTACAAGCTCACAACGCCTCGCGCTGCGAGGCGTTGTGAACTTGTAGATCGGCTATTTCCTGAGAGTCGGTGTAGAGGGAAAAAAGAGCAGACCAAGTACAGAGCCAAAGGTTAAGTTGACTAAATATTGAGGGTTTAAAGGTTAACTATCTTAAAATACACATTAACATGAATCCGATTATCTATGAAATGTATGAAAAAAGTTTAATCTGCAACATCATTTTACACAGTATTTAGTGGGGGGTCCCTGCTTCATCTCTCTCTCAGCTAGGGGGTCCTTGGCCTGAAAACGTTGAAGACCCCTGCACTAGAGAGCCATGCCAAATTTGAAATTCTGAAAAAGTGTTGGATTAACACTGTAAACGAGTGTTGCAGTTGAGAAGAAGGCAAACTTAAAAATACAAAATAATGCTTGCGGAAATTTGGTGAAAGTAGCCAATCGACAAGCTCACACGTGCGTCAATGGGATGCGTTGTGAGCTTGCACATCTACTATTCTCTTTATAATTATTTTTCAATATTTTCATTGATAATGACATGCCCATGTTAGGTTGAAAGATGTTAAGTCTGTCTGTATTTAACCAATGAAAAGTATGAACACATGGACTGCCACGGACGTAATATTACGTCATCTCAAATCCAACGCTTGACCACCAATGATGTAATATTAGTCACCTGCTGTTTTTAGTCATTACGCTAGAGGGCTCTTCACCAACCTATGCATGATGCCTTGACTTCAATGTTATCAGATGTATAAAAAATAATTTCTTAGTGGAAAGAAGAGAGACTCGTCTTTCGGCCGAGACACCTTTTGTTTACATCCGCGTTGAAAATAATAATCTGTGGATCATCAAAATAAGGTACAACCGCTGGTAGTGGCGGATGAATTCATTAATTAATGAATACATGGCAATTAATGTGTTAATAAGAGCTGGTGACTAAATAACAACTACTTTGGATCCATTGGAACACTGTTCTTTTTTTTCCATTTCCTGAAAAGTAACCGCTTTGAACATACAAGGTTTCCACCCGACAGTGACGATAAAGTAAGTAGAACAGGTTGTAGTTATAAGATAGATCAGGGGTCTTCAACGTTTTTCAGCCCAAGGACCCCTAGCTGAAGGAGAGATGAAGCAGGGACCCCCACTGTATAACATTTTTATTTTCATAGATCTATTTCATAGACCGACACCAAACCACTTTGCCGAAAATAGCAGATCCACAAGCTCACAACGCCTCGCAGCGCGAGGCGTTGTGAGCTTGTAGATCTGCTATTTTTGGCTTAACTTCTCCTCAGTATAGGGATAATAGAGTCCAAGTGGGTAATGTAAAACAAATATCCAAACACACAAAGATTTTGACGGCCCCCTTGTAGTAACTCTGAGGACCCCCTAGGGGTCCCGGACCCCCCGTTGAAGACCCCCTGAGATAGATTGAAGCGAACCTGCACTGCGACGCACGCGTCGCCTTTGACCTCCAGGATGTACTTTCCACACAGGTCTCGGAGCGACCTCTCCTGGTACAACAGCCTGTTGCTCTGGTCCACGTGAAACGTCTCCCAGCCGCTGTAGGACTTGATGGTCACAGTGCTGGAGCCCTCTTGGCTGACCAGAGTGGAGTAGCGGGACAGGGCCTGGATAGCAACCACCGTGTCCTATACAAAGCAACACAAACCATCTCTCGCATCAACAACCCTATAGCCATCCCAACCAATGTTCCAAATGCTACCATGTGGCATGTAGGCCTACAGCTTCATAACCAAAGAGCAACTGGTCGTACATTGCTATATACCTACTACTTCCCACGGACAATCTCTGGTTTATGAATGAACAAGCCAGGGGAAAAAAATAATAATAATAACTGGAAAATACTTTAATATTGAATCTAGGTATGTTAGGTCAAGATAACTACTGAGCTGGAAACCATACACTAAGTATCAATTCTACAAACACCAGCTCTTTATAAAACAGAAAATGCATTTTCGTTTCAGTTTCAGTTTCATTTCTAATTTTATCCAATCAAGATAGAGAACTCAATCAGGATATAGATTAAACAAGTGAAATTGGAAGTGATGACACTAAGAAATGAGCAGGCAAAACTGGAACTGGAGCACTTTATAAATGAAGCTTAAAAATGGGTACTTTCTCCTGATTGGCTGAGATTTTGACACCTACCGGAAAATGTATTTTCTGTTTATTAAAGAGCTGGAGAGACGGGGAGACTCCTGTTACTGAACAAACACTCTATGGCAATGATTACTATCAGAATATAGTGCTTTAACCAAAAAATATCACTTACCCTACCTTTAACATAAATGGCAGTGCAATTAACAGAATTGCCAATTATTCCTTTTGTGTGAAAGTGTGAAGTTTTCGAGTGTCGCGACCGTCAGTACCTGTGTGGATTTGAAGCCTCCATAGGGGTTCTGCTGGCGGGCCAACCACCTGACGATGCGCGCGGCGTCACTCAGCTCCTCAGTGGTGGGGGAGCCGGTCAGCAGGGCCAGCAGCACATAGGAGCTCATCTCTACGGACAGAGAGGCCGAGGTGTCGCTGGACGTCTGAGACCAGTAGAGGAAACCTCCTGGGGAACCACCCAGACACAGACAGCCACACAGATACTGTACACAAAACAATTCAACCACATGTACATTCAACTAAAGTCAAAGTGGGTCCCCAGGGACCCTCAGTGTTCCTTGAGGAGGTTCCTCAGCACCTGTACACTCTCAGAGTTATGGGGGTTAAAGGTTTCATGACATTCGGTTTTACCACACATTAAAAGTCTTTGTCATGGTCCTTCAAACGTGTATAAAAAGTTTTAACAAAAAATTCCACTCCAGTGATCCATGGCAGGTGTTTTTCGAGACTCGCTCCTCCTGTGTTTTTCTCTCACATTTCTAAAGCCTTTTCAACTGCAATGAAAAAATACATCTTTGGCTGCGGGTGTCGCTGTTGAGGGATTTTGCCTGTCAATCATCGCCTCTGCTCCGCACCCCCCCCCCCCCCCCCCAAGGAAAGGATAGGGGAGGGGAGATTACTTTTCAGCCTAATCATTCAGAAAACCCCAGACCACAGAAAATCCACTGAATGTTCAATTTTTGGGTGTAATTGAGGTCATAAAACCCTGCAAAAAACATTAAAAAAAAAAAGTGAAAATGAATGTCATAGAACCTTTAATACAAGTTTGAGACCCCCGGTTCTCTCACCATCTTGAAGTGAATTGTTGCGCAGGTGTTGTAGCAGATGTGTACGTGTGTCCGTCTCTCCGGCCAGAGAGAAGGCGTAGGCCATCAGAGCCGTGGTGTAGGTGTTGGTCTTCTTGGCCTCGTCCATGGCTTCCCTCAGACAAGACAGACTCCGCTTCACCACAGGATCCTGACACAATCAAACGCATCCACAATCCATGAGACCGGTGTTTCCTAAACGTTTCTGCTCGCAGCCAAAAGGATACATTTGGTGCCTATCAAACTTGACCAAAATACATTATGAATCGCTATTTAAAGAATAGTGAAAATAGCCAATCTGCAAGTTCACAATGTGTTGTGAAGCCAGAAAGACGCGACAGACAGAAAGAAGATGTATGATTATTTTTGTTTCACTAGGAACCAGTGGCGGAAATCTGTCTTGAGGCTGCGCGCAGGCGCTGAAAATGCACGTGCGCGCAGATTTTTTAGTTTTTTTCTCCTTCATTTTCCTCAAAATATTAAGACGGGAGACGGGCGTCTTTGACAGGCGTCGCAATGTCACGTTAGTAGCCCTGTTCTGGTTCTATTGAATAAGTATTTTTAATTATTAGGTTGAACTAATTGCTTGGATCATAACTCAATGGCATTCTCTGAGTTACAGACCTGTAAGGGTCCCTTTGGTACCATGTGTACACTCTCAAGAGTTACAGACACATAAGAGTGCATTTTCTGGTACCTAACTATCAATCTTTTTACCCCTTTTTCTCCCCAATTTAGCCATTATGCCAATTATATCCTCATTATATCCACTTGTCACTGCTGTTGTATCCTACTGGCTCACGTGCCAGTGAGGAGCCCCCACCGGGAGGACGCAGCATCTTTGTCCTACTCCTCCCGCCCAACACCCCCTGCACGTATACCCCCCAGCCCGTAGGGGTACACGTGCAGTGACAAATATCACCCTCCCCGCCCCGGCTTCCCTCCCCCAAACACGGGTCAATTGTGTTCGTATGTAGACACTCGACAAAGGGGGTTCGAATCCACCGCGATGGTGGGCAGGCACCTTAACCAACCTTAACGCCACCCGAGCGCCCACCAACTCAATGATCTTTAAGCCATTCAATCCGGGAACGCATCTGTGTCATTTTAGATTTCTCTGTTTATTCCAAAACAGCAGATATACAAGCTCATAGCGCGGCACAGAGTGCCGCGATATGAGCTTGTAGATCCCCCCCCCCCCCCTAATATCTGCAAATCTTTGAATGTAGGCCTATATGCTTTTTAAAGTGAACATTTTTAACTCAAATCTTTGCTTCTGGGGATTCTACAAATGTCTTCTAAATCCTAACATTGAAAACATGTTGCTGTAATATCAGTGGTTCTCAAACTTTTTTCATGTCAAGGATGTATTTGTCCGCCCCCCCCCCCCCCCCATCTCAAAATATGTTGTTCCAGGGATCCCCCAGAAGCAAAGATTTGAGTTAAAAATGTATATATAATATGTTAAAAAATAATAGCCAAATAAATCTAAAAATGACACATGCGCGTTCCCGGTCTTAATGGGTTAACACAAAGATGACTCACAGACGGTGAAACACTGATCTCCAGGAACGCAGCAGCGATGTAAGCCGTGAGAGTCACTTCATCCGACACTCCGCCCTGTAGAGAGGAAACATCATGCATTAAAATCACACATATACACCAAAAATGTATTGTATTACATGTCTTTATGATGAATTTAATACATAGGACCACTGGTAATCTCTCAAGAACAGATTCCGACCTGCGGTGGAATCTGTCGGAGCGGTTCGTCCTAACCAGTGCGCATTGGCTAAAAGTGGGCGTGCCTTCAGATCAGGAAGTGGGCCGCGCTTTACCCAATCAAATGTAGTGGGCGGGATTCACGTGTCCATCCACCATGATCCACCCTCCCCCCCTCGAAACTAGCCGAAACTAATTTAACAATAGCGTCCTCGGAGCGGACAAAACCACGGAAAGATATTCACATTTTAAATTACTCTTTCATCATAGAAACAAGTGGGCTTATAACCAAAACCATCCATGTTCTCTGGGAGAAGTGGTGTTAGTGTTCCGTGTAGAAATATTGTTAGTGGGAATGAAAACATGGTCGCACCAACCGGAAGTGATGCGCTATAGGCAGACATGAAACCGGTGTTTCCCTGCGCTCTAGTCTAACATTATACTCCTGCCAGACTCCACAGAATATCAGAAAAGCAGAGGTCGCTGTTTTTCATTTTCTGTGGGGTCTGGCTACGCGAGACTACCACAATGGAAACAAGGCATCAAGCCTTTTTTTTTGCATTATCCTTTTAGCATAGAGCACCGAAGTCTGACATAATTTGGGTCGCACCCCCCCCCCCCGTTCTAAATTCCCACAGACGTGTTTAATATCGCGTCAAATAAGAACTGTGTTCCAAAAATAAACAAATGACCCCGGCGATTTTACTCTTATGGATATGAAGCATCAACTGACGGTGAGAACACTAATGTTACTTCCGCCAAATTAGTTACATTTTTGCCAATAACAGACTGTTTCAAATATGAGTGGCCGACTATCATAAACGGTACAGAGGCTCCTCCCTGACAATATCGCCGAGACAGTTTGTTTATTTTTGGACCCCAACAATTCTATGATGACAGAATGTTATTCTCCATAGAGAAATTACGTTACGAACCAAGGGATGAACGAGTGACGTCAGGACTTCTGTACTGTATTGTAAATGTACGTGATTGTACTTGCTAGTATACTGTTTGCAACTTGTTAACCCTTCCATTGTGTTTTCAAGTTTAAATAGGTAAAAAGTACCCTTTACATTTGGAACTAGGCTTCATGATATCCTCAGAAATAGCCATTTTAACGCAACAAAATTATTTATCATCATTTTAATTAATTCTGATGGTCTCTATAAAAAAAGTGACACTTGTGGCACATAAGTGTGGCTCAATTCCCCCCCAAATTGTCAATATTCAATGTTTACATGTTTGAGAGTGAGAGAGACTTGTCCTCAATTAGCATTTGCTATCAGGAGTAAAATAAAGTTTGAGTTTATGAAAAATATATTACTTTTTACCTTCTATGGTATACGAGTCATTTTGGACCCTAACACCACAAGTGTCACTATTTGTATGACATTTTTTAAAGTTAAAAAAACTAAAACGAGTGTTTGTTTGTTTTTGGAAGTGTGTTCTAATTATTATTCTTAATTATTCTATTATAGCTAGATAGCATCATTATCCATTGTCTTCATTATAGGAAATTATAGTGCAATTTAACATTTTTATAATTGAAAACGAGATATATTGAAAGATGAAACCCTAACCCTAACCCAGTGGATGCAGGTTTCTAACACAATGCAAGGGTTAATAAAGGATTCAATCATTTAAAGGGATAGTTCACCCCTAAAATGACATTCGTTTCTATCGATTACACACCCCACCCCTAACCCTAATCTTAACCCCACCCCTAGGGAGATTCTTTTTGTTTTTGTCGTATACAGTACCTAAATCAATAATTTGATAAACGGCGGTGGCATTAGCATCTTTCCGCCGATCATCAAATTATTGGCTTAGGAATGTGACAAAAGCAAAAACAAAATCTCCATGAATTCAAGGCTTCATGGAGGGTGAACTATCACTTTAAGATTCAAATTCAAAAGTAGCCAAACTAGCAGATTTACAAGCTCAACGTTTTGAGCTTTGAGCTTGTAGATCTGCTATGTTTTGCTACTTTTGTGTGACATTGTAATATGACGAAATATGCCATTAATGTACAGAAAGGAGGAAAAAAAAATGGGATACAAGTTTTCCACCCGACAGCAGAGATATACGGGCTGGCCTCCCATACCCTCTGTCTGTTGTTCAAGAGTTTCCCAGATTGTTTAAAACAGCCGTTGCTCTTCTGTTTCCCCTCCAGCCATTTCCTCGCTTGATTTATGGTCCAACGGTCGACGACGACGAAAGACTTTGCTCTGGCGAGCGATCTGAGGACAAACGCGGTCAACCTGAAGATGGACAAAAAACACTCTCACTGACTCCTTTTCAAGTTTGCAATTACTTTGAGACACTGTTTGCAGGGATATCCCTTAATTCAATCATCCAGTCCATTGAATAATACTGTATTATTCAATATCAGTGGTTCTCAAACTTTTTCATGTCAAGGACCCCCAAAATGATGTATTTGGCCGCGTACCACCATCTCATAATATTTTGTTCCAGGGACCCCCAGAAGCAAAGATTTGAGTTACAAATGTTCTCTTAAAAAAATTCATACATTCAAAGATTTGCACACATTTTCAATTTTTTAAAAAAATTAGCAGATCATATCTCATATCGCGGCACTCGGTGCCGCACTATGAGCTTGTATATCTGCTATTTTGAATAGCGAAAGCATACATATGGTTAAAGTGGTTAAAATAATTGTGACGCTATATTAACACATTTTGCTGTGGATCCCCTGGTACCCCTGGGGTCCCAGGACCCCACCTTGAGAACCAATGTTGTATAAGACCTTTATTTCACAGGCCACATATTTTGTGTTAATACAAATGAAAGGGCTGGCTACTGCTGCACAGTGCTGCAGCCTGGTGGCCAGAGAAGGTCATTGTATGTTTCCACAAATAGATTTCATATAAATGGGGCGGGACATAACATTTCTATAAACATATTTAATTGGATGCACAATTAGAATATGTTCCTTGAGGGGGTCCAAATGGACCCTCACAGGTCTTATGGGGGTCCCTGAAATTAAAAAAAGTTTTAGAACCACTGGACAAAATATTAAGCATTCACGCAGACACGCACGCACGCACGCACGCACGCACGCACGCACGCACGCACGCACGCACGCACACACACACACACACACACACACACACACACACACACACACACACACACACACACACACACACACACACACACACACACACACACACACACACACACAGAGAGGTAAAGACCTGCGCTAGTTATTCATAATGTTTTATAATCATATAACATATCCTCACCATGTGTTCCCTTCTCCATTTCTTCCAAAGTTCCATGTGGTGTAGGAACCATCTCTGTACCTGAAGTATTGTAGCCTCTGTAAACCTGTGTTTGCATTAACCTCTCATGGTTATTATATAAAGTCATGACAAATACACAGTGTAAGTAAAAATAACAATACCGCAATGTGGTAACAGTATGCGACAAGTTGAGGTCCAGTATGAAAAGCGTTACCGGGGACAGATATTCCAAGAACTTCGGTCTCCTCTGTTTTCTCAATTAAACAATGGACCTACAAAATGATACGGTATGTGAACAAATTCACTGTCCGCAATTGGTCTGCTATTTTGAGCATGTATTGTTCATTTGTCGCTGTTATTGTTACAATGTATTTCTTTACTTTTATTTTTTCTATCACTGTACTATTACAGACTAGGGAATGGGAGAATCACTGTGTACTGTGGGGTATATGTATCTGCTGTGCACCTGTTTCTCAAATAAAAATAAGTTTAAAAAAAAAAAAAAAAAGAGAAAAGGTCCGGTATTCAAAATGTACTTGAGTAGAAGTACACAAGTGTTGGCATGAAAATATACTTAAAGTACCAAAAGTAAAAGTACTTGTTATGCAGAATGTCCCGTTTCACAGGTTATTATGTCTAAAATGTATACAAATATTTGAAAATAGCAGATCTAAGCTCACACGCATCGCATCGCAAGTAAAAAATACAATATTTGCCTCTGAGTTGTAGTGGAGTAGAAGTAAGAAATGTGGGGACAGTTCATACAGTTTATGGAAGGTAATCCTTTGTGACCTGTGTAAATAGATGGTTCTGCTACTTCGTAATGTGGGAAGAAAAATCATGACCTTATCTGTTTGTTTGTTTTGTTTTTTTTGTATTCGTTTTTTCTGATGTTTTTGTAATTTATTTAAAATATTTTTCTGTTTTTGGTTGTCATATTTTTATTATGTAGGCCTATGTGTATGATTTCTATGTGATGTCTATTTGCTCTGTTTTTCTTTGATTATTTATAGACATTTAATACAAGAGCCATATTGTTGTTGTTATGTTATATAATTGAAAACGCCAATAAATATATTGTCTTGAAATTTGGAAATATTCCAGTAGAGTAAAAGTACCTCAAAATTATACAGTTATTGAGTACGTACTTAGTTACTTTCCACCACTGCAAAAGAAAAAACACCCCCCAACATTGTGGGCGAGGTGCAGGTGTGTTGGAGGGTGATAAAGGATAAAATACAGTCTCCGTAATGTTGAAGGTGGACTGCTGACATCATTCTCTGGAAGCAAGTTGTAGAGAACTCTAAATCATACATGTACATGGGCAACTGGCGGCCCCCACCTTCACTTAATGTGACCCGCAGGTTATTATTGGAATACTGATATATTATTGATTTTCAGTCTATATTTGTAGCTTAATGACTACAATTTTTTTTATATGTCCAATGTATTTGTATTTGAGTTCATAAAGTTAACATAAGTATAACTAAATGGATTTGAAATGAAATAAAAATGGCAGATCTACAAGCTTTTGAGCTTGTACTGTAGATCGGCTATCTTTGCTATACTTTTGTGTGACATAGAATGGCGAAGTACAGCATTAATTTACGAAAAAAAGTTAAAATATGGAGATAAGAGGTGTCTGTCTGACAGTATTATGCAATGTGGCCCTCTGGAGTGAGTGTGGAAATATAGTGGCCCTCTCCATCATCAAAGTTGCCCACCCCTGACCTAAATGAATAGGCTCTATGCACAGCAGCCATATTGGACAAAAATTGGGCCCCTTCCTTACTTCCTTCACAGGTGTTACCAATGATTATGATATGATACCAATGAAGGCTCTGTTCCATTTAGTGTAGCACAGTGGTTCTCAAACTTTTAAATTTCAAGTACCCCCATAACTCTCAGAGTTACACCCCCTCAAGGAACCATGACGGTCCCTGGACCACACTTTGAGACCCACTAGTGTTTCTAGTGAGCCAACATGCACAATATCAGCACCCTGCCTCTGTTTGACCAGAATGGAACAGAGCCTTCATTAGTAGGCTATCATTGGTAACACCTGTGAAGGAAGTAAGAAGAGGCCCAATTTCTGTCCAAAATGGCTGCCGTGCATAGAGCCTATTAAAACAATTCGGAGGAAGGATGTTTTTTGACTCGCCTGTCTTCAGGAACTGAGTGACCTTGTTCTTGATCGTCTGTGTCAGCTGGTTGGTGTTCGTCAGGTACTCCAGGATGTAGATGTTGGGAGCCAAGCGCGCCATGCTCTGTTCCCCACAGCCGTACGGCATCCTGAGCAGTCCAATCGGGTCCTGCAGGACACGACCTAGGATGCTTCCTGTTGTTAGAGAGAGACAGAGGTGGAAAGTAACTTAAGTACATGTACTTAAGTAAGAATTTGAGGTATTTGTACTTTACTTGAGTATTCCCAATTTACAATACTTTTACATCTACTCCACTACATCTCAGAGGCAGATATTGTACTTTTACTCCACTGCAATTATTTGAGAACTTACTTATTAAAGTAATACTAGGTAACCTTTTCAATAAAACTAAAGTTAAATTGTATATCTTTTGTGAGTGGCAAATGTTTCACAACACCCACTCCATGAATTTCACCCCCGAAAGCCTTTTATTTATATATTTTCTATTGTCGAGGTTGACTTGCCCACGGAAATGACGTCATCTGGCCGGAAAATGGAAGCGGAAATGCACCGGTTTCCTGTTTGGCCAGGAACTACCGTGCCGATTTCCTGTTTGGCCAGGCACTACCGCGCTATTAACAAAAAGGAAACTCACGCTGATTTTAAGAGATTGTATGATTTGAAGAACGAAAAACAACAGCAAAAGAAAACACAGCTCACGGTAACTAAAGCTCCACTGGCTAAGAGAAACGATCCACAGATCGTATAAAATAATTGAAAGAACGCTTTTTGAAACGCTTCCGTCTTCCGGTGAAAACGAATGGAATTGGTCTGTGCAGAGGCTGCTAAAGATCGTTTTTTTTTTATTTGCACTGTACAACTTTAAGTTACTAGTTACTTTGTGAAACATTAACATTCACCACTTAAGCCATGGCTATTTGAAAATAGCTGATCTCAAACTCACAACGCTTCGCTTTGCGACGCGTTGTGAGCTTGTAGAATACTATTTTCAAAGAAAGGATGTTTATACATTTTGAATGTGAAATGGGATTGTTTATAATGAGTACTTTGACTTTTAGTACTTGACGCCAATACTTTTTGTACTTTTACTGAAGTACAGTTTACTTACAGAGTATTTCTACATGGTGGTATTGATACTTTTACTTAAGTAAAACATGTGAGTACTTCTTCCAGCCCTATTTCAAAAGATTAAAAAATGAATAAAAGTTAAAAACTAATTCACATATGTTTTAATTCACATATGTTTTCAAAAATAATTCCATTAAAAAAAAAAAACATTAATTAGAGGGGAAAAAAATGTTTAAGAAGTAGTGAAAATAACAGATCTACAAGCTCAGGTGTTGTGAGCTTGTAGATCTGCTATTTTCACTAGTTTGGGTCCCGGGGACACTCTCTCTTCTCTCTCTCTTTCTCTTTTGGGTCTCGAGCTAAAAAGCTTGTGAACCACTGGTCTACCTGGTATAATATAGTTTCAATGTACAGATACATCCTAGTTTACGGAGGCACTACACTACACTGTCTCTCTGCATGTGATGTGCGTATGTGATTACCTTGCTTATAGTAAGTCGCTCTGGATAAGAGCGCCTGCTAAATAACTTAATTGTAAAATTGTAAATTGGGAATTGTGACTGGGAGACAGACACTAGAGGAGAGACAGACAATAGGGTCCATTTAGGAGAGAAAAGGGCAGTAGCAAAGCATAAAAGAGACATGCATGATGCTGAGCAATCTGGGAACCCATAGAAAAAAAAAAGGACCCTTTGCTGTTTTTTTCCTTTGAATCTGTCTTGAGAGATTAGATGCTGAGAGGAAGACGTTGTAGGAGACAGAAAGAAAGTTGTGAAGTACTCAATTCAAAAGAGCGTAAAAAGGCAAAATTGTCTCTTTACCCAGGACGGATACACGAGAACTGACAGATCCCCAAATCACAAAGTCCTTGACACAATCGTGGAGTTGTAGCTTGACTTCCTCTGTCAAGGTCTCTCCTAGAGAGAGAGAGAGAGAGAGAGAGAGAGAGAGAGAGAGAGAGAGAGAGAGAGAGAGAGAGAGAGAGAGAGAGAGAGAGAGAGAAAAGAAAATAATGAGCACATTAATAACAGAGACAAGAATCCAAGGAGTTCCCAACAGAGTTCCATGTTGAAAAGACTTGAGCACCACCTCACAGTGGTGTAAAGTAACTAAGTACATTTATTCAAGTACTGTACTTGAGTAAATGTACTGAGGTGCTCTTTTTAAACTTTATTTGAGTATGTCCAATTTGCTGTACTTCTACTTCTACTCCACTACATTTCAGTCACTTCAACCGTATTATACATTTCGGCCATTTGAAAATAGCCGATCTACAAGCTCACAAAGATTTTGTATACATTTGAAAACTTGTGAAATGGGACCTTCTGCATAATGAGTACTTTCTACTTTTGGTACTTTAAGTACATTTTGATACCAATACTTTTGTACTTTTACTCAAGTAAATTTTGAATTCCGGACTTTTACTTTTACAGAGTATTTCTACATTGCAGTATTGATACTTTTTCCACCACTGCCACTTAAACTACAATTCACACTTACCTTTTGGACACAGCAGCCAGCTGTCGGTCTTAACCTTCTCTGTTCCCTCTGCCTGAAAAGGCAGAACATTCTTTCAATCCGTGTATTGGCCAAATATGTTTACACACGCACATGAGTTGGCTGAATTGTTCTCTAGTTTCCAGTGGTGAAAAGTAACTACACATGTACAAGTACATGTACTCATTCGGGCAGGTGGCTAAATATGTATTTTTTTTTACACAATAAAAAAGGTCCCGTGGTCTTTGATGGCCAGATGTGAGTTATTGGGGGCTAGCAGAGCTACTGTAAATAATAATAAAGAAATCGCCGGGTTATTGTGTAAAAAAATACATATGTAGCCACCTGCCCGAATGCCTCCGCCCACGATCGCGAAAATTGCTAAAACTACAGAAAGCAGTTAATGAAAAA
>NC_139948.1:7106013-7233513 GCF_963454915.1 Gymnoscopelus microlampas
TAAAGTTTTCAAATCATTTTAGTGGAGTAAAAGTACAATATTTGCCTCTGAGATGTAGTGGAGTAGAAATAAAAGTACTGAACATTGGAAATACTCCAGTTAAGTAAAAATACCTCAACATTTTACTGAAGTAGTCTACAGTACTTGAGTACATGTACTTAATTATTTTAAACCACTGATAGCTCTATATTCTGATAGTACTCGTTGCTAGAGTGTTTGTTCAGTCTTTATTAAACAGAAAATGCATTTTCAGGTGGAACTGGAACACTATAAAAAGTAAGTTGATAAATGCATGGGTACTCTCTCCTGATTGGCTGAAATGTTGTCACCTACCTGAAAATGTATTTTCTGTTTACTAAAGAGCTGGAAAGGGGACCCCCGTTACTTAACAAACACTCAATGATTATCAGAATAGTGCTTTAACCTTTTAACAAAAAACTGTTTGTTTTAAAAGGACAACTTTAGTTTTTTACAACCAAGGTTTATATTTTAGCTTGTAATTAAAGTAAATAAAAGATGAGTGTTATTTTTTTTTCATGTACTGCTTTCTACAGTTTTGGCAATTTTTGCGATATCTTTTACAGTGGGCGGGGGCATTCTGTCCGGTGGCTAAATATGCCTTTTTTACACAATAAAAAAGGTCCTGCGGTCTTTGATGGACAGATGTGAGTTATTGGGGGTTAGAAGAGCTACTGTACATAATAATAAAGAAAACACCGGGTTATTGTGTAAAAAAAATACATATTTAGCCACCGGACAGAATGCCCCCGCCCACTGTAAAAAAGATCGCGAAAAAAAAGATTGCTAAATCTATAGAAAGCAGTACATTTAAAAATGTTAACACTCATATTTTATTTACTTTAATTACAATCTAAAACATAAACCTTGGTTGTAAAAAACTAAAGTTTTCCTTTATTAACCAAAAAAATATAATTTACTCAAAGCTGCACTATATGTAACTTTCCTCTTTTACCCCGGATTTGCATGAACACGGTTTCCTGCGCAAGTGCTGACATTTTCACCATTGAGCTAGATAGAGCCGGCATGCTTGCTCGGGGGATACATTGAAACTTGACTATCAGGTCAAAATTTGTGTCAGATCCTGTGTCTAGTTGAGACATGACCTTTGACATAATGCAGGCTGCTTGGCTGTGAGAGAATGAAACAATCAGAATGGCCAGAAAAGAAAAGAAAAGAAAAGAAAAGAGAAAAAAAAGCCAAATGTAGCCAAATCATTACATTTGGCCCTAAGGTGAAGGAGTGAAAGTAAAAAAGTTAAAGAATCACAAAATGTACTGAAAACGCACGTTTCATTGTACAGTAACTATATGATTCACATTTATTCAAAAACTGACTAAAGCAAAAATAACTAAATGTTTGCTACCCACCGCGTGGATGCTGGCATAATTTGACCAGATTTGTTGCCATCTTCAGTCCCAGATCCTAGATAAAATAAACATGAATACATATCATAGTAAATAAGTATCTATGCCAAAGTAACAATGTAAACAATAATAAAATGAAAAGCAAATATTTATCCTCTTGACAATTTAAATCACAATTGTGGCACAGCTTCCTTAACGCACGGGCGCACGCACGCACGCACGCACACACACAGAGAGAGAGAGAGAGAGAGAGAGAGAGAGAGAGCTTCCAAACTGACCCAAATTCCCCAAAACAATATGACAGTCTGACATACATAGGAAGCTCCTCAATTGCAACAAACCAATACTTATTTACTTAAAACTACTAGTAGTTTGAAAGGCATTGCTGTGTGCTACACGTTTTCCAACAAGATTTTTGTATTGTTTTTTTTTTGCTTTCATTCTGCAACTGTCAATAAGCTTGAATAAATGGTTGCCTTTTTCATCCCACGATTTTTTTTTTGCACTACACTCCCTCTGCCAGCCTAGCGCCCTCAGCAGCCCTGAATAATGTATCATTGCTACCTTAAACACTTCGTAATCATCATCGATTCCGTCGCATCGTTCTGCATCGTGAAGTACAAATGGTATATTTCCTCTCATTACTGGCAACAGGTTAAATATCTGTTTAAAGAAAAGAGCATAGCAACAAAAAAACATATTAAATATAGCCGCAAGCAGCAATTGAGAAGTCCAAGCATAATACGGTAGCCTACTTTGTCCAAAACTGAGAAACCTAAGACTTAACAATAGTTATCATGAACTCAACAATGTGATTAGACAGTTTTACATACAGGATTTGAATCCATACATGTTTGCATTTCAGATCTATGCATGCACCACTAGGTTACCTGAGTCCAATGTATGTGGCAACGAAAAATGACCTAGTTATTTGACTCTCAACCTACAGGCTGTTCAAAGACCCTCCGTATACATCGGATGTGTTTATTTTGCGAGATTATCAGGAGGCAATTACGCAACGTATATTTTTTCAGAGCAAATAAAATCATCAACCCGAGTGAATGACGCATCACTAACATTTTGTTAGATGTCATAACACACCAGGAGCAACGTGAATAAACTATATGAAAATGTGGCGCAATTATTTCACATCAAAATGTATTTTGTTGATCTCGTTCAGTGTGCATGTACTCATAACACAATTTGAAAATAGCTGATTAACAACCTCACAACACGCTGCAATGCTTTTTCTTTTTCAAGAGTTTTTTTTATATATTTTGAAGACTTACAATTGACATTCTGCACAATGAGTATACTTTGACTTTTGATACTTTAATTACATTTTGATGCCAAATACTTTTGTACTTTTACTCAACAAAATGTTTACACCAGACTTGTACTTGTATTAGAGTATTTTCTACATTAAGGTCCTGATACTTTTACTTGTGAGTACTTCTTCCATCACTGCTTTCCACCACAGGTCATACCTTTTCTGCATCCAGCTGTTTGCCTGGCTCCTTGATGAGCACACTCTGGTCGATGGCGCTGATTCCACACAGCGAGCCTGGCGTGGCTGACACCTGCAGAGTGTTCTGTTCTCCCGGGATGGCCGTGGACGGAGAGAACTCCAGAGACACCTGACATGTAAACGAAAACATGGCTTTGTGACGAGTAAGCCCACCACTCACATCCAAGCCATTCGGAACTGGAATGAGGACAAAGATCTTACCTCTCCCTTGCAAATATGGACATTTCTACTTATTCGCATTTTTCGTTGTTGACTTTGTGCTGTTATTATTTAGTCAAAAGCTCTTCTTAATACTTTTCATTTAAAAATATACATAAACCTACAGACAGACAGCATCCGCGTTCAGAATATAAGCAATAAGAAATATAGCAAAAATTGCAAAGTATGGCATTAATAAAAAAAATAAAAAAATGAGAAAAAAACAAACAAAAAAACATAAAAGGTTTAAATATGGGGATACAAGGTTTCATTCGGGCAGCAGTGATATGTCATTTGTCCTTATGCCCTTTAGTATCAGTATTAGTCTTGCTTATCTGGGTTTTATTTGCACACTATCCATGTAGCCTTGGGCAGGAGCGGCCTATAAGTCAGGAGCATATCCCTGCTCAAAAAGGCCTAAAGGAATCGAATTGAATCGAATTGAACTGAACTGAACTGAACTGAACTGAACTGAACTGAACACTTCATCTGGCCAGACTTGAACTGACCTCATTAGAGAAGCACTTTTCTGTGGTGAATTCTGCATGGTGAGCAATGATCCTCTCACTGGGGAGGACAGCATATGCCAGCACCTCCAACAATGGAGCCATATCTGGGCTGACCTCCAACTTCAAGGAGATCTCACCCTCGGTGACTGGAACCACAAAGCAATGTGAAGAGCAGAGCAGAGCAGAGCAGAGCAGAGGACACACTTGCTTGATATACAGACAGAGCCTCTCCGCCTTTAATATGTCTTTTTGCATGTTGTCTAAAAACATACTATGTACGGCAAGGTGTAATACCACGGGAAAACATGGGGGCTGTAATGATCCCCTGCACACATCTGTTCTGAACAGAAGTATAAATGGCCTATTAACCTCTTAGTTAACCTCTTAATTTATTATAAATAGACGACTAGATGTAGAAAAAATATATACTTTTTGTGTGTGTGTGTTGACTTTACCTGAAGAATGCAGCACTTGAACCGTTACAAGTCCTCGCTTGATAATAGCTGCTTTGGACAAAATCTGGAAACAAAATAGGCGAAAATATGGAATAGACATCAACACATAGTGCCAATATCAATTATATATAATATATCAATTACTGTATATATGGCTCAGAAGTCACACACACACCCGTTGTAACTGCCAACGTTAATGTAAATGATGCGAGCAATGCTTGGAAAGCTGTGTGTGCGTTTGTGCGTGTGTGTGTGTGTGTGTGTGTGTGTGTGTGTGTGTGTGTGTGTGTGTGTGTGTGTGTGTGTGTGTGTGTGTGTGTGTGTGTGTGCGTGTGTGTGTGTGTGTGTGTGCGCGCGCGTGTGAGCCACTCACCAGGTACATCAGGTCCACAGGGCCTGCAGGTTCTCCAGCTACAGTGTAGTGGATGGTGATGGCGGATGGTGGTCCATTGCAGAGCAGTGGTCTCTCCCCCTCCATCTTCTTCACCTCCAGTGAGCTGCCTGGCCTTCGGACCGACCAACGGTGTTGCCGCTCCACATAGTATGGTGTTCTGGCACTAGGGTATCTATCAAGCTCTGGTTTAGCACTAGCCTTTGTCACAGCAAAAAGCAAAAGAAAACATTTAATTCATTCATTATTTCTTTCATTCTTTCAATCTAGGGGTCATTTTCATGCTGGCTTGTGGTGGACATTTTTGTCAAAATTCTATTTTTTACAAATGAGTAATAATATTACCAGAAGAACACATACTGTAAAGAGCTATAGCCTTAAATCACCTTTACAGGTCTGTAACTCTGAGTGCACAAATGGAACCAAATGGACCCGTAGGCCATGAATCATGATCATGAACACCAGAGCATCTCCCCACCTGATTTTGTTGACCCACAGCCCTTTTATCTAGAGCAAACAGTAGTCAAAACTTACCACTTGCACACAGGCTATCTCAAAATCAGTCCTGTCTGTGACCTACATTGACGGTGAGGTCTCACTGTCCCTATCAATGTGGTGGAACACTGTCGCTGACTTACTGTGAGCGTGTCCCTTGTTGGCGTGTTGAACGAGAAAGCGGCCACACCATCACTGTCAGTTTTGAGGTTCAGTATGTTACGTGCTGGCTGTCCTCCACCCTCTTCAAATATGTACACCATCATGTCGGGAATGGGCATGTTATTCAAGTAGCGTGCTTTGACCTGTCGGACATACAAAATAACAGCTAACACTTGCTCATAAGGTACCCGTAATTAAGCGTTAACCCATTAAGACCTAAATCCTAACATTTTTTTTCAAGATTTTTCAAAAATAGCAGATCTACAAGCTCATAGCGCAGCACTCGGTGCCGCGCTATGAGCTTGTATATCTGCTATTTTTCAATAGCCAAAGAAATCTAAAGTGACACAGATGCGTTCCTGGTCTTAATGGGTTAATTACGGGTACCTTATGAGCAAGTGTTAGCAAATAACATCATATAGAATGCACTATGACCAGAGTCAGGAGTGTAGAACTGCACTGAATCGATAGGTGGAAAATCGTAATATTTGGACTTACTTTTCCTTCGATCACTGATTGCCCCTCATACACCTTGGATGTCACATACATAAAGGAAAGTTCTCCAGTAGCATAAGAGATATCGATCACTTTCCCTTGTGGACGTATAACACCTGTGGACAGTGGTGGAAAGCAACTAAGAATACGTATACTCAAGTACTGTGCTTGTACTGTAAGTTCAATTTTGAGGCACTTTCCCTTTACTAAAGTATGTCCAATTTTTAATATACTTTGTATTTTTACTCCACTACAATTATTTGAAAACATTAGTCACCAGTTACTTTGTAGATTTTGATTATTATTACAACACATATATTAACCACTTCAGCCCGACAGTATACTTTGGAAATGTGAAAATAGCTGATCTACAAGCTCACAATGTGTCGCGTTGCGACGTGTTGTGAGCTTGTAGATCTGACATTTTCAAAATATTGTACATACATTTTAGACATAATGTCTAAAATATCATGATAACGTGTTAAACAGTCAAACTGTCAAAACTTTTACTCAAGTACATTTTGATTACCGAACTTTCACTTGTGACCGAAAGTTTCTACATTGCAGTATTGATACTTTTACTTAAGTAAAAACTGTGAGTAAGACTCTCCATGTCACTTCAGTGTTAGAAACATCTTATCATTCTGATGAGCTATACATGAGGTTGAAGCTGAAGCTCACGGCTTCATTGTTTGCTTGTAACGGTTCCATCGGTGTGAAGACTTGCCTGTTCCATCTTCCTCTACTTTAGCATTGAGGTGCAGATGATCCTCAAGATCATCAGATCTTTGGTCAAGTCCGGTGAACGTGGACATTTTGAAAGTAAAGCTGGCACAGCCGCTCTTGTCCGTCTGTACAATATACAAAGAAAAGAAGAAAAAACACTCAATAAGTGAGGAAGAAATTATTAGTCGATAACCGCATGGCTTGGAGTTGATTAGAGAGAGAGAGGGGGGGGGGGGGGGGATAGACAGACAGACAGACAGACAGACAGACAGACAGACAGACAGACAGACAGACAGACAGACAGACAGACAGACAGACAGACAGACAGACAACATGCCATGTCACCTGTTTACTCTCTTTATGACAGGGTGCAGTAATACCAGGGATGTCCTCTGGGTGTTCCGGGGTGAACGAAAGGGGGATAAAAACGCCTTTTTGAAGTGGCCGGCACAGCTCCACTTCTGCCTTACCAGGCACAGGATGCCCATAGGTATACCTGATGAAGTAAGGAGTAAAAATAACTGTATGAAAAAAGGGGCCGTTCTATAGTAGTCCGACGGATTAAAAAAAGCTTAGTGTGAGGTTAGGGTTAGGCTTAGGCTTAGTTATACTGCGTGCCAGGTTAGGGTTAGGGTTAGTTGGTACTTCGGAACAATGGGCCGTTTAACTAATGACATAGCACATATGAAAAGGGAATGTCCTGAATGCATTTAATCCTTTTACCCATGCTAGAAAATATTTATTTCAACAGCATATTTAAAAATATATATTGAATATACTCAAAATATACCGTATGTTGCCCCATGTCTACTCTAAAATAAATGTAGCCGTTTCCATATTTCTGGAAACATAAGTTTCCATTCTGTGTGGGGAAGCTCAATGTTTTATCTCAAACCCTCAAGAGAAAATGGGGGGAAAATTAGTGGACCACAATGGAAATACGCCCTTGGGCTTTATTGTGTTTTTATCCTCAGAGATGATACTGTATGTCAGGAAAGTGATACTATACGTTATTTTTTATGTAATATCATCAAATAAAATCGATCGATCAATCAATCAATCAATCAATCAATCAATCAATCAATCAATCAATCAATCAATCAATCAATCAATCAAATGACCAACTACAGAAACATGCAAAGAGAAGTTCATGTATCATACTGTACTTTGCACAAACTTCAGCTGTGAATTCATCTTCTTCAATGCTTATCTCCTCACGTGCTTCTATGGTTACATCAAATTTTGGCAAAACTGGGAGCAAATTATAGTTGTTAGAATGCTTTATCATGATAATAACGCAATACAAAGGAATATTATACATATTTCTATGTATATATAGTTTATATATTCTTAAAATATTATATATTATATGTGAGACATGATTCAGTATAGAAAAAAAGGAAATTTGAAGATATTTTTCTTAATTCTTGAGATGAATTGTATTCTTGTGCTCCTCTGAGCGCAGATCTCCATCATGTCAGGTTGGCTACCCAGGGCACTGCAAAAGGGTAGCCAGTTCACGACTTTAGATATAGTTTTGGACAGGAGTTTGCAGGAGTAAAAGGTGTGTTTAAAAAAACGACAACAAAAAAACAACGCAAAATGGTGGAAAATGTTGTCAGCCAGAAAGGGGCGTGCCTATATGGGGAGCTTTGACACGAGCCAAGGAATTCAGGGAAAAGTGTTTTTGAGTGTACAACCTATTGTTCAAGTGTTATGCTAAAACGTGAAGTGGCCTGTTACAGCGCCATCATGAGGCTGATTTGAAACATTTGGGGGGTGGAGGTTCTTCCTTGGCCTATACAGGCAGTGGGTGTGTTAAGTTGCACGCCAGATCCAACAGTATCAGAGATTCGCTGCTCACTGCAGGTGGACACACAGACGGACACAGACACACGGGGGCAACAACATAATCTCTGCCTCGTGGCCGTTCCGGCCTGGTGGAGATAACAATTGCAATTTTAGGCTTATAGTTTGGCTACTCAGAGTGCTGCATATTTCTCCCAAATGAAAATGCAACCACTTACCGTATGTCTCCACCTTGAAGGAGTGATCTATTCTCTTGTCACCAATCTTAACAATAACTTTGTAGGTTCCGTCGTGGGCCTCGGGGTTCAATGAGTAAGACCTCTGCAGAATTGTCCCATTAGATCTGTGGTTCAGCCACTGTCCTATCCGGTTACCATTAGCATCCTGCTCAAACAGAGGAGAGGAGAGGAGAGGAGGTGGGTCAGATTGCCATAATTAAAGTGATTTTTTTAGACTGGAATGACATTTATCAGAATCACGTCGCAAATGAGTAAGCAGTGGAGAACCGATCTGAACATTTCAAGATCCATGTAGGTCACCGGTTGGCTTAATTATCTTAAGTTTGTTACACAGCCTTGGTGGAAGGCTCGATCCTGATTTGTCAATCACATCTTTTTTTTTTTTGAACACTTTGTTTTTATTTTTCATTTTTATACATAAGATACAGGTAAATAGTCGTATATATGACAACTTGTTTGTCAATCACATCTTAATCTCTCAAGAACAGATCCAGCGCAGATCCATACTTAGTGAAAAACAGCAGAGGGCGCTGTTTTTCCTTTTTATTTGACGATGGGCTCCCAGATTGATCACATCTTTATGCTATGAAGAACAGATCATTGCTATGGATGGAGCACACCTGAATCAATCAATCAATCAATCAATCAATCAATCAATCAATCAATCAGTGGTGCTTGTTTTTTACCGTTTTCAACATGGCAACCATGCAAACAAACACACAAAGCGGTGTGTTTGTTTGCATGGTTGCCATGAGTGTGTATGTTCAACACTCATTATCCATAGCATAGTTGATAGCTACATGTCTGATTGGATGCTTGTAAAGAAAAAATAAGAAAAATAAAACTGCATTTAGTTTAATATTTTGTAACTGCATCGCTAGGAAGTAAGGAAACAATCACTCTTTGTAGACTGAACTATTCCCAGGTGGATTTAACAGTATAACGTGCACCATTCATCACTGTATGACTATGAACAACAAAGTAGGTTGCATTCAAATGTGTGGTGGGAATTGATACAGTATGTTTACTGCAATGTATGTCTTACCTCAATCACCACAGTGTTGTACTACAAGAAGGAAAGACAACAAAAAGCATATATGTTGAACAGGAAATCCTTCTCTCCATCACTCTTACTATCACATAGTATACACTCAATGAAACATATTCATGTTTACACAGTGATATGATCGGTATAAAAGCATACTATGTGGTCATCTGATCTTTTTTTTAAAAATATTATTATTATTAAGAGGTAATAGGCAATAACAGGGGTCTCTCTGTCTCTCCAGCTCCTTCATAAACTGAAAATACATTTTCAGGTGGGTTGCCAGTTTCAGTAGAGAGTAGCCATTTATCAGCTTCAAATGTTTTGTGTTCCTGTTCCAATTCTGTCTGCTCAGTTCTTTGTGTCATCACTTATAATTTCACTTGTTTATCCTAAGAGTTCTCTATCCTGAATGGCTAAAACCGATATTCCGACCTTTTACTAAAGATCTGGAGAGACGGGGAGAGCCCTGTTACTGAACACTCAATGTTATCAGAGTATGAAGCTATTTAACACTTATTTAAAGAAACTTATCGTTAACCCATTCAATCTCTGTCATTTTAGATTGCTTTGGCTATTCAAACATAGCAGATCTACAAGCTCATAGCGCGGCATGAGCTTGTAGATCTGCTATTTTTTGAACAATCATGAACATGTGTGCAAATATTTGATTTTTTTCTCTTTTTTTAAGCGGACATTTGCAACTCAAATCTTTGACTGAAACGAAATATTTTACAGATGTTCGCTTTGAAAAAAATATATATATTCCAAGATTTGCAAAAATCTTCACGATAAAAAAAAATAAAAAAATAGCCAAATAAATCTTAAAATGACACATACTGATGGATCAGTCAATGCACATGCTATCAACGTATCCCAGAAGAGAAAATACAGGCAGTATATGAATAGAAAAGGTGGATTCAACAGACCACTGGACTTCATTGCTTGAACGGAGTAATGAGTCGCATAATACTTCAGAAATAAACCTTTGATAGCTTCTCCTCCTCATGAAAGTTTGGTTTTGTGCTATTCCTGGTCTTAAAGGGTTAATGTGTACAGTTTTGTGTTGCTTGTGTGACACAAAACAACTCAACAACAGCTCTCAGCTTTGATCTATCATTGTGGCTCAACAACACTGCGATGAAACGTGCTTCTTTGTGTAGAACTCACCAGCTCATTCACAGGCCGGAACTTGGTGTCCATGGTGACCACTCTGAAATTCACTGCAGTAAAATGACATTAGACATGATATGCTCATCTATGACACATGAAAGAAGACAGTGGTGGAAAGTAACAAAGTACATTTACTCAAGTACTGTACTTAAGTACAATTTTGAGGTACTTTCACTTTACTGGAGTATTTCCAATTGTCTATACTTTTACTTCTACTCCACTACATCTCAGAGGCAAATATTGTACTTTTACTCCACTACACTTATTTGAAAACTTTAGTTACTAGTTACTTTGCAGATATAAATTATTACATTATAAAACATACATTATCCACTTTAGCCCTATTTTATACCTAGGCTATTTGAAAATAGCCGATCTACAAGCTCACAACACGACGCGTTGTGAGCTTGTAGTTTATGTAGAATTTCCATTCTGTAATCGCTTTCAAATCTAACTAAATCATACAAAATCTGTATCGGTGGTGGTTGAATTAAAAGTTTAAGCACCATTTCGTCAATGTTATACTGCATATGTCACACTATATCAAACAAAGGGTTACCCGTTTGTCCTGGGAGGTATAATGGTTTATCCGTTTGGATGAATGTCATGGGTTTGTAGGATTTGAACATGATTGTCCTTTCTTCCGTGGATTGGAATGTTTGACCTTGGACGACCACCTGAAGGCTCTGCACTTCCTCCCTCTTCACTGCTGGTGCCTACGATGGACACAGAAGTTTCAAGTTAACAAGATAAGGATTGACAATCTCTTAATCCAGTAGGGCCGAGAACACATCTGTGTAACCACTTACACCAATATTTTATACTTTTAGCTATTTTTGAAAAATTGTGCAAATATTTTGATATCAAAAGGGAGCTTTTTCTGCGCCAGCGCACCTGGAAGAATCTGCAGAGGTGGAATGGTTTGTCGGAGGTCTCCTGGAAGATAGTCATTCCGGAGAGAGAGATGGTCATGGTCACAGTCTCCTTGAGCTGCAGAAAATCCACACAGAACTTGGCCTCAGAGCCCGCCTCCAGAACTGCAGGAATGGCAACCATGTATTGCCTATAATCACAAACAAATGTCATGTTTAGGTAAATGTTACGGTAAGGTACATTTTAGTTATATTAGCGCCTTTCAAAACAAATGTTGCGAGGTGCTGTACAAAATATCACATTAAATAGCATGAAAATAAATGGAAGTTAAAAACAAAACAGTTAAAAATACATAACAAGTGCTTGCAAAACAAGTGGGTTTTAGCAGCTTTTTAAAGGCATCAACTGACTCTGCATTTCTTATTGGACTACGATCTCACAACTCGTCGCATTGTGACACGTTGTGAGCTACTATATATCGGCTATTTTGACTGTTTTCACATGTTTAAAAAATGTATACAAATAGAATGATTTTGGACATACACGGTTGGTTTCCACATGACAGCAACAATATCTACATTCTCCCTGATTCTGCGAGAGTGGTATTGCTCTACAGCTGTGTGCTATGGTGGTGGTGGAAAGAAACTAAGTACATTTACTCAAGTACAGTACTTAAGCTCCTTGTTGATGTATTTTAACTCTACTGCAGTATTTCCAATTTTCAACTCTTTCACCTCTACTCCACTACATCTCAGAGGCAAACATTGTAGGCTACTATTACTCCACTACAATTATTTTCAAACTTTAGTTACAAGTTAAGTTGCAGATGTTGATTATTATTATTACAAAACATACATTAACCACTTCAGCCCTACATAATACTTTGGCTATTTGAAAATAGCCGATCTACAAGCTTGTAGATCTGCTATTTTCATTTAAAGAAAACTTGTGAAATGACCACCACTGTACTTACGGCCTTGCTGCTGCTTGACCGGTGCATATCCAGGTGAAACAGGCAGATAGAATCCATGTCCATGTCTGAACCCTACAGCGATCCATGACCGTGGTTGGTCAGACCCAGGGACTGTCTCTGTTAAATACATTCTGTCCCATCTGAGGCCCCTCCTCCACACACACACACACACACACACACACACACACACACACACACACACACACACACACACACACACCTATTTATATGTCACAGGTCAATGTCACAGGTCAAGCACATTCCTCGAGAAAAAGGGAGAGAAGCAGTCGCATGCTTCGAGCAGAGAGCAGCAAACGGCCTTTTCCTGAGGGGGAGGGGCGGGGGGGAGACCCTGTGGTGAGCGCAGTCAGAGAGCACAGAAGTCTAATACTCAAGGCACAGATGGCTGTAGAGTAACATCTTGTGGAGTTTCAATCATGTTACTATAGCATCCCAGAAATATAAAGCTTATAATCCATATCGCCTGTTCTCTCATAGTTTAAGGTTAACAGCCGATTGATACGTAGCCAATCTCATGCGCACTGCATTGCTGTTAAATACCAAAACACTCGCCCCAAAACAGAAAACACAGTCGCCCCGGGCAAATCCAGCGGTAGGCTATTCACCTGGTATTCTTAAACGTAACCTCAGTAAACTATGCCTAAACCTAACCTTATTTCTGAACGTAACCTCAGTAAAACGGTGCCAAAACCTAACCTTATTCCTAAACTTAACCTCAGTAAAACTATGCCTAGCCCTAAACGTATTTCTAACCTTATCCTCAGTAAAACAAATACAAGAAAATGGGGGTGAGTGTGTTTTGGGCCGAGTCTTCTGGACCGTTGTCTGTGTGGACTGTGGAGCATGTTTATGGATATAATCTGCGGGGACAGGCGCTATAAAGTCGGCGAAATGCACGCGACGCGTCTTTTTCTTCGCCTGTTCTCTCATAGTTTAATGTTAACAGCCGATTGAAACCGAAAAATGTAAATTGGAACGTCTCTGTGTGGACTGTGGAGCATGTTTATGGATATAATGTGCGGGGACAGACGATATAAAGTCGGCGAAATGTTCTCTGTCTATCGGCAACATAGCAGAATGCACGCGACGCGTCTTTTTTTTTAACATTCCTACCCAGATGTAGAGGAATATCTAATTTTGAATTAACACTATGAGTCGAGGGTTATACTAAAAAAAAGAACTCCACAAACAAACATGAACAATATTCATACAAAAGTTGCTGTCACTGATGATCTATGATGATATACATGGGACACAACCTTCTTGCCCTGATCACATTGACAAAAACAAACAATCTTTGCAACAATCTTGCAAGACTCTCGTAGATGTATTTTATCGATTTTGAAATCCTTTATGTCTACGAGAGTCTTATCTACCACCCCCCCCCCCCCCCCAGATTGCCCTGAAATGTCAGCTCTAAAGCCCGTACTTCTCCAAATATGTACACATGCTAAATATAAGGTGCTTACCCCCTTGCCCCAAATGTTAACTCGGTGTCTGTTGTGTTTGTGTAATGTATTAGTCCATATCTTTCAATAAAGAAGTGTTTTGTTCCCCTCTGTGGCCGAACGCCATTTCCCCCCCTCGTTTACTTCCTGTTTACATTTAGTGTGATTAAGGATTTCACCGGATGCGCCCCGTCACGACCGTCCATTGGGAACTTCCGACAGAATTGGCCACAGACGGGATTAAAACACTTCTTTATTGAAAGATATCGACTAATACATTGCACAAACACGCCTTACACTGAGTTAACATTTGGAGCAAGCGGGTAAGCACCTTATATTTAGCATTTGTACATGTTTGGTTGGAGAAGTACAGTCTTTGGAGCTGACATTTCAGGGCAATCAAAGTTAGGTTTCGATCGGACATTTACTTTGTTCTGCGCTGTATCGAGTACCGAAAATAGCCGATCTACAAGCTCACAACTGCCTCGCGCTGGGACGCGTTGTTGTGAGCTTGTAGGTTAGCTATAATTATTTGCAAGCTTTACTGGAGATGTGGCGTTTAGAGAGGCAAGGAAATACAAATAAATGAATTACATCTGGACCCCCCCCCCCCATGGTAACTAAATAATGAACAGTCCCTAACAGCATACACTTCCATTACACTTCCATTACCCCCCCCCCCCCCCCCCCCATGACAGTAGCCTACATTTAGGGCCCAATACAGCATATTTGAATACATTTAGGAGTAAATGACAGACTTCTTTGAGAGCTCTCCCATGCTCAGTGTTGCCATGTCCTCTAATTATAAGCGACATTGCCCTTGTTTTTCTGTGAAGGTACTTGTAAAGACTGAAGGTTGGGCTTTGCCCCTGTTTCTAAAACGTTGTTGATATTTGGCATGAGTTATTTGTTGATAGCTTGTAGATCTGCTATTTTCTACTACCACCACCACCACTAGCAGTGGTGGAAAGTAACTAAGTACATTTACTCAAGTACTGTACTTAATTACAATTTTGAGGTATTTGTACTTTACTTGAGTATTTCCAATTTCCAATACTTTTACTTCTACTCTACTACATCTCAGAGGCAAATATTGTACCTTTACTCCACTACAATTATTTGACAAATTAGTTACTTTTCAGATATAAATTATGATATTATGAAACATACATTAACCACTTTAGCCCTATATATATATATATATATATATATTAGGGATGTCCGATATTATCGGCCTCCCGATATTATCGGCCGATATTAGCATAAAAATTGATATCGGGAAAATATCGGTATCGGTTTTTGAAAAAAAACATTTTTTTTATTTTTTTTTTATTTTTTTTTTGCTTTATAAATAAGTTACAGGAGTTCTTACTGTATATGGTGTGTGTGATATGAAATTTGAGCTTACCCTAATCACAATAATCCCCGCATATATCGGTATCGGTTGATATCGGTATCGGTAATTAAGAGTTGGACAATATCGGTATATCGGTTATCGGTAAAAAAGCCAATATCGGACAACCCTAATACATATATATATATATATATATATATATATACTGTATATATATATATATATATATATATATATATATATATATATATATATATATATATATATATATATATATAATATATAATATATATATATATATATATATATACACACACACACACACACACACACACACACACACACACACACATATGATATCCATATTTATATTACTTATATAAATTATAAACATTTCTACAATCTCGAATTCTTCTTTCTTTTCACTTGCTAGCATCATTTGCTTCCACGCATTTCACTCGTTTCCATTTCCTATCCACTCATCTGCACTACAATCAGTTGCTCACATTCACATACATTCCCAAACTATGTTATAACTACCAATGCCAACCACATCAATCACCTACAACACCGAACACACCCACTTTAATATTGGATATGTTATCCAATTACTTCTTGTTTTGGGAGACTTTGGATCAAGAGGGCTTGGTTACACAAATATTTGCAAAACCAAGTTTGTATAGAACCCAGTGTGTTCCCAGTATTCCAACACTGATGACGTTCCCACTGCAATGGGTTAAAGATTGACATGTTTGATTCCAATTTCTTTACTTGGCCTATTTCATTGTCTCCGCCAGGTCGAAAGGTATGGCCGAGACTATATGTTGCACCCTGTCTGTCCGTCCGGCCTGCCAGTCCACCCTTAAGGCAAGTTTAATATGGGATTTTGATATAGGACGGTGAGGAAGTTCTATCACTGACGCTGCCCCGGTCGTAGACTCAAGTTCCATCATGTCCCTCTAACGTTGTCTTTTGACACGTCATAACGCTGATGTCATCACATCGTCGCATGAATGTAGATGCTGACGCATTACGGTCTGTCGGGCGTAGACGATATACACCATATGAGGGTGTGATCCTGTGAAATGCACATAATTATACAGTATGGAGGGGCACATGATATGGAGTCAAATGAACAGATCGGCGGAGCGATCTGTGCAAACCCTGAACCTCTAGTTTGAATAAAGTTGTTGTATGAAAAGATATGCTGATTTTCATATTTTCTTTTCTGGTAGCTTTGTACATTGACATGAGAAGCTGACCCGTTTTCAGCTGCGGTTAGTGGCCGTACATTGGTTGTTTTTATTAATGCCAGGAATGCTAGTTGTGATACAAATATCTACGTGCAAATTCCTACACGGCATTGGGATGATGGATTTTGTTTTTCTTTGTGCTTTGTCATGACATAATGCTGCTTCCCACATAGCAAAAAAGACCTGGCAAAGTTATGGCCCGGATCATGCTGTTTGTCATGGCCCACTCGGAGCAATGGTCTATACCCCCTGGTCTGGCGCCAGATCGGTTTGCCAGAAGCTCAGACATACATGAACCGTATATGGGCCAGCTGTAAAGGGCCACACTGTGCTGACCCAGTGATGAGCCAGAACATAGCAAAAAAGACCTGGCAAAGTTATGGCCCGGATCATGCTCTTTGTCATGGCCCACTCGGAGCAATGGTCTATACCCCCTGGTCTGGCGCCAAATCGGTTTGCCAGAAGCTCAGACATACATGAACCGTGCATGGGCCAGCTGTAAAGGGCCACACTGTGCTGACCCAGTGATGAGCCAGAACAGTGTTTCCACTGCTGGCCCAAACATGGGTCGCCAGAACAGGGCCTGAACAGTGTTTCCACAGCTGGCCCAGACATGGGTCACCAGCACAGGGCCTGAATAGTGTTTCCACAGCTGGCCCAGACATGGTTGGCCAGCACAGGGCCAGAGCACTGTGTCCATACTTGGCCTAGGCATGGTTGGCCAGAACTAGCCCAGAACAATGTGTCCATAATTGGCCCAGATATGGGTCACCAGCATAGGGCCAGAACACTGTGCCCACAGCTGGCCCATACATTTGCCAGGACAGGGCCAGCTGTGGACATAATGTTCTGGCCCAAAGCTGGCAAAGTTATGGCCCGGATCATGCAGTTTGTCATGGCTCGCTCGGAGCAATGGTCTATACCCCCTGGTCTGGCGCCAGATCGGTTTGCCAGAAGCTCAGACATACATGAACCGTGCATGGGCCAGCTGTAAAGGGCCACACTGTGCTGACCCAGTGATGAGCCAGAACAGTGTTTCCACTATGGAAACAGGAGCACCTATGAAAAAAGTCAACTGTAGAAGTTAAGATGGGGTGTGACAAAGGTCTTATTTAGGGGGGGGTTGTGCTTTAGTCAGGCTCTCTCCTTTAATCAAGCCATACTAAATGCCATACACAGGCTATAATTGACTAAGATAAAATAAAAACAAGCATAAAGTTTTCTGCTTTTTTATTATTAAACTGCAAACCATGTGAGGCAAATGCGTGTATGAACAATGCAGTCAACATTTGGAATATGTGAACAATGCAGTTAACAAGAAACTGTAAACTGAAAAAAAAAGTAGTGCTTTTTTGCTGAAGTGACGGTCCTCCCTCGCCAAAATTTAACTCACAGAATTTGACGTTCTGAGTCAACAAATCTCATCATGTCCATTATACATTTCCGATGTGACAACTGTGAGTCACAAAGAACTGTACCAGGAGACCCTCATCCACGTAGCTCGCACCTCCCTCAGAACCAAGGTTCACGCAGAGATGGCAGACCTCCTCCACGAGGCTGTTGTAGATGCTGTTCTGGCCATTGTCAGAACAGAACTGATGAGATCCGAGTCCTGAAATCAAAGCAAACATAAGAATGTTGTTCTTTAGTCAAGTGGCTTAATTATTGGTAAAATAGTAAATAAATAAAAACCTGTGTAAGAAAAGAGGGGGGAAAACGCAGCATCAAAGTAAATTTATTATTTAGGCTTGTATACCCAAGGGATGCGGTGACCTAGTGGTTAAGAGGGTCAGGCTTGTTACCGAGAGGTTCCCAGTTCGACTCCCCAACACGACACTAGGTATGAAAATCACCGGGTGATTAACAATCCTGCAGGGTCTGGCAAGAAATAAGTTACTGCAACTTAGTCCAAACCCTGGGTAAATAACGATTTCTTCCTCTTCCTCTTCCCAGGAGTATTTATTTTTCTATGTAAAAAGAACTTTGTATGTACTTTATAAATAAAGCACTTAAAAACTTAAGCTAGTGATGGTACACCATATTATCAATATTGGCAGACATCTTAAGTAGTATATTAAAACACAATTCCTACATACTGTAGGCTATATGGGGGGGGGGGGGTAAGTAATTTTTGGTGGTGCTACCTACTGAAAAGTTAAGTGGCACCAGTGAAAAAGTTACGTCTGGAGCCGTGACCCCATCCCAGAACTAACTGTATCTACGTAAACACACCATGTCTTTCTAGACAAGACTCACTCTGCATTGGAGCTCCTTCACATGCGCCTGTCTCTGTCTCTTCTGCCCCCACCTCCACCTGACGCTGAAGCCCTGAAATCAAAGCAATCATGAGAATGTTTCTTCAGTAATGTGTCTTAATTATCAGTGCAACGGTAAATAAAACCGCAGTAAGGAAAAATAAATCCATTTTGTTTAGAACAAGAATTTGGAACTAAAGATGAGATGTGGTCATGACCAAAAGCACAAGGTCACAGGTACAAGCATAGATATAAATACCTAGATGCCTCATCCGGCAATGGCCGATGGACATTCTCAGTAATTAGCATACATGGTCGGCATTTTTGTTTCTTGGAGAAACTGGCCAATCACCGCGGGTCTTTCCCGTCACATGACAGAATCTACGGTGCGCTTGATGTGCTGCAGCACCATGCCCTGAGTGCACTGAAGAAACAACCCCAGAAGTCCCTGGAAAAACAAGGCTTTGATTGGCCTGTAGTGTCGCCGCCCATTGTAAAACAATAATGGATACTTCCGTGTTACTTCCTTGTAGCCGTCAAGGAAAATCTCATAAGGAAGTGTCATACATCACGTGGTTGCGTCCATAGAGATGCGCCATGACACTTTCGGTGGCATAACATCTACCAGAAGTTCAGTGAATACATTGCAGTGGATGAGAGCCTTCTGGACAGCTCGTATCAAACATTATTTTCTGAACGAATGCAACCTTTGTGTTTTGTCATGAGCTCAAAGACTGGAGTCCTCATGCACGCGCAGTCATTATCATACCTTCAGTGTAGAGTAGGCTATTATTTTAGAACACACCCCTCTAATTCCTCTTATTCTGATCAATCTGATTTTCTCATTTTCGTTGCAAGTTCAATATATTTCGCCTTCACATCTGCACAACTTGATGTAAAATTGTTTCTAAAACAGCCTGTTTGAAACAATTTGTCTATAGCGCCGCTGATACTGTACAGTATCAATTAGACTATCTTAGATTTATTCAATCATTTGACATTATATCTTAAAATCTATAGCCTAGTTTGACTATCGACCCAACACTAATACTGATGAGCTCAGCCACTTATCATTATTCTACTGATGCTCTGCGAAGAGATCAAACGTGACATGTTTAGCCTAGATGTTGGTCCGATCGTTAAAGTTGATATTTGAATTAAAACGTTACTTTGTTTAGCTGAACATAAGCTGGCATATATTGCAGCTGTTCTGCAAAAAGGAATGGTCAAAACTACCCAAAAATATGTGAGCCAAACTTGTGGAAACATATTCAAAAATACTTTTTTCAATAGGGCTGTAACATAAGAAAATGTAGGAAAAGTGAAGCATTCTGAATACTTTCCGGACTGACTGTACGTAAACACCCCATCTTTCTAGACAAGACTCACTCTGCATTGGAGCTGTTTGAGAACCCCCTGTCTCGGTCTCTTCTGCCCCCACCTCCACCTGACGCTGGAGACCTGAAATCAAAGCAAACATCAGAATGTTTCTTTAGTCATGGGGCTTGATTCTCGGTGCAACGGTAAAAAAATAAATAAATAAAATAAAATGCAGTAAGGAAAACTGGAGGGAAAAAAAAGAAAAAACAAATCCATATTGTTTAGAAGAAGAACTTGGAATTTAAGATAATTTAAGCTCAGTTATTAATGGCCAGACAAGACCCCTATTCCAGAATGAACTGTATCAATGTAAACACACCATCTTTCTAGACAAGACTCACTCTGCATTGGAGCTGTTTGAGAACCCCCTGTCTCGGCCTCTTCTGCCCCCACCTCCACCTGACGCTGGAGACCTGAAATCAAAGCAATCATGAGAATGTTTCTTTAGTAATGCGTCTTAATTCTCAGTGCAACGGTAAATAAAACAGTAAGGGAAAATAAATCAATTTTGTTTAGAACAAGAATTTGGAACTAAGGATGATGTGCTCTGTGCTGAAGTGTGGGTCATGACCAAAAGCATAAGGTCACAGGTACAAGCAGCCGAAATGAGTTCAGTCACCCGAAAGACTTGGAGTACTGCTACTGCTCACTTCTTTGTGTCATCATTTCCAATTTCACTTGTTTATCCTGTATGAGTCATCTCTGATTGGATAACATTGGTATCTGACCATAACATGCATGTTCTGTTTACTAAACACCTGGAGAGACAGGGAGACCCCTGTTACTGAACACTTCATAGTAATTATTGCCATCCGAATATAGATATGTTTATCTTTTAATAAACAAAATCACTTACTGCACAATTCTTTAAAAAATAGCAGTAGCTATAGAATAGCAGTGTTCCTTCATGATTGACTAAATTAGCTTCTCAATTCTATATTGTATGTCCCAGCAAAGTTGTTAGAAGCCAATTTAAGATAAGGGTTAGCATTAAACAATAAACAAAAAGGGTTTTGTGTGTGTGTCTTCCCCGAGTAGAACTGAAATTCTTACCAGTTGGATTTTGAGGTCGGGGCTATTTTGTAGCCGCTCCTCCAGGTTTTCTAGGGATTGGGTATCAGCTAATGGCAGCAGATTTGGTTCAACACCTATGAGAATGAGAAAAGCTTTATCACATCACAGGTTTGCAGGTGTAAAACAGTGGGTGTATTTCCATAAAGAAAGGGAAGAAGATGGAGCAAGGGGAAGAGAGAGAAGATACATTTTAAAAAACAACAATGCATCTACATATTTACACAAGAATAAAGTAACTTTATTCTTTTAAGCCTTAGTCAATTTAAGACATTTAATGAATAGAGTAACATCCTCGCCTTTATTCCAACAGTCGATTCATTTGTGGATTATACAGTGAGCTGCACGTTTTAATTTTTTTCCTCCTTTTTAAAAAGGCAGTGAGCTTGTAGATCGGCGGTAGTGACGTGGCGCATCTAGTGAAAGCCTGAATTACACAATTTACATGTAAATAGGAAGTAAACGAGGGGGGGGAATGGCGTTCGGCCACAGATGGGATTAAAGCACTTCTTTATTGAAAAATATGAACTAATACATTGCACAAATACTCTGGACACCTACTTAACATTTGGGGCAAGCACCTTATGTTTTGCATTTCTACATGTTTGGAGACATACAGCTCCAGGTTTTACCGGTGACATTTCAGGGCAAACTGGGGGTGTGGTCACTAAGACTCTCGTAGATACGAAAGTAAAAGTCAGATTTGATAAAATACATATACGATAGTCTTGATCTAAGGCTTTAGTGAAGCCACACTTTAGAGCGTTTGTCACCACGGTCCATATTTCAGCGACAGCATGCCTGTTGCTCACTCGCATCTAAACGCGGTGTGTGTGCGGTGCAGCGTAAATGAGTCACGCAGTCAAGTTAGATAAGTCCTGACAGATAGTCAAATACGTCTTTGATGATATATATGCCTTGTTTGAACGATTATTAGCACACCAAGGAAAAAGATAGCGCAGAGATGCAACAGAATCAACCAGATTGAACTTACTTGCTGTGAAAATAACAGCTGCTGATCAGACAGTAATGAACTTCTCCCATGCGCTGGAGTCATACAACCAATGACAATCACAGCCCTGCAAGGAAAGAAATGTTTGATTAACTAACAATACAGTATATTCAAACTCTAATTTTGTTTACAGTTGTCATATTACAATTCACCTTAAAATAAGTTATAAGTCTATATCATATCAGTGGTTCTCAAAGATTTCCATGTCAATTGTATTTGGCTTCAGATTTGAAAAGGTTGTGCGCCAAGGAACCCCACAAGAGAAGTGTATTTACACCTGGAGGAACCATCTCTAGAAACCCACTTTAAGAACCAACACATTAAATGTACAGTGGTTCTCAGGTGGGGTTCAGCAGGGACCCTCAAGATTCCAAATGGACCCTTACAGGCCTTTAACTCTGAGAGTACCAATTGAACCAAATGGACCCTTACATATCTGTAACTGTGAGTGTACACATGTAACCAAATGGACCCTTACATATCTGTAACTGTGTACACATGTAACCAAATGGACCCTTACATATCTGTAACTGTGAGTGTACAAATGGAACCAAATGGACCCGTACAGGTCTGTAACTCTTACAGATCTGTAAGGGTCCATTTGGTTCCATGTATACTGTCAGTTACAGACCTGTCAGGGTCCATTTGGTTACATGTGTACACTCACAGTGTACAAATGGAACCAAATGGACCCTTACGTGTCAGTAACTCAAGAGTGTACCAATGGAACCTTACCTTTGACTTGCTTATTAAAAGTCCCCCCTGGCCTACAAAGCCCTGCAATATAAGTAAAATAAATATAGATTATTGAGGCAACTTCATGATAAACAGTAGAAAAGGCCACACACCTATGTATTCTATATACAAAAGGCAAGATACTTTTGTTTTAATAGCATGTTGTCTTTTAAAACGTCCAAACAAACGGTTTGTGTTTACAAGGAAATACCTGTTACACTACAGGCTAACTAACCAACAGAATCTTACATTATGTGCAGCATATGTTGAGTCACAACGTTATTTCTCAACCATTAATGTTCAGACGTGATCTAAATAATTATAAATGCATAAACATACCTCTTTTTGCTGTTCTGTGTTCTGTCGACGTCTCCCAAAGACAATCTCAGTCACAGCTGCTGCTGATTAGACCAGCTGTGCTGGTTATCCCATGCGCTGGAGTCATGCAACCAATGAGAGCACAGGACACGGGGGTGTGTTCTGAGGGACGACCAATGAGCGCAGGTTTTATCGGTTGTCAGGGAAACCATCACGACCAATCACCGCAGGCTCTTGTCTCTCAGGCAATGGGAATAGAGTTGGAGGGTTTTCATTTTTTGGCATCAAAATATACTTCAGTACTCAAAGTAAAAGTACTCATTATGCACAATGTCCCATTTTACAAGTTATCATGTGTATAAAATCCTTTGGAAATAGCAGATCTACAAGCTCACAACGCGTCACAAAGCGATGTGTTGTGAGCTTGTAGATCACAGTGGTGTAAAGTTAATAAGTGTATTTACTCACTGTACTAAAGTAACATTTTTAGGTATTTTTTTTTTACTGGAGTATTTCCCATTCTCAATACGTTTACTTCTACTCCACTACAACTTAGAGACAAATAATGTACTTTTACTCCACTACAATTATTTGAAAACTTTATACTTAGTTACTTTGCAGATATAAATTATAATGAAAATAGCAGATCTACAAGCTCACAACGTGTTGCATTGGCGCCGTGTTGTGAGCTTGTAGATCTGCTATTTTCAAACATTTTAGTACTTTTACTATTGATACTTTAAGTATTTTGATGCCAATACTTTTGTACTTTTACTCAAGTAACAATTTGAACACAGGCCTTTTACTTATAACAGAGTAAAAGGCTCTGTCATGTCATTTAACTGGGTACCCCTGGAACCCCCTCAACCCAGTTTGAAGGGTCCTTGATGATCTGCCTTACTTTTTACTGCATGTAGAGACACATATTGGTGTGGTGGGTGATTTCGGTAGCTTTATTGTTTAATGATTCTTGTGAGTTGTTGTTTTTAACTTTTTTTGTGATGTGTTGAATGTGAGAACTGATTCAATACTGTTAAACTGTCCTTGTTATTAAAATCATTCAGACAGGAGGAACATGCGCTTTTGGGTCTTATACTGACACTCAGCTTCAGGGAGAACCATGCATGTCCACAAGTGGTCAGAGAGCGCTTGTCACCTGCATATTTAAAGAATGACAGTCCATTGTTATTGCATGTGATTTTGTTTGTGTTTATGGAGAAGAGAATGTGGCAAGACACCCTGTGGGACCCCGGTATTTAAAACAATATTACAGGATGTCAAACCATTACATGCTGGAGTCTGTCTGAGTTACAGACCCATGTGGAAACCCCTCAAAGGAGGGTTTTGAGTTTTGATTTATTCATAGTTGACAGCCAATCAGGAGTCCAGTCCCACATGTGTGGGTTCTCAAAGCCTGTTATGGAACAGGTGTTCAAACTCTGAGTCATGTGTCATTTTTTACAGAGACAGCCGTGTTGCAGTGCCGTTTTGGAGTATAAGAATTACATATTTTCATAAGGACTTTGTTGCTTAGCTCATGTACAGCTGATGTTCAGGATACTGGCAAGTGCATGTGAGTATCAGTTCCACGTACAGTTCCATTGGAGAGTGTCTGCACTACTGTTTCTTCTTCAGGAGTGTTTGTCATCACTGCCATTCACTTTGCTGCATTATCCACGTTACATTCGTGGTGAACGGCTTTGTGCAATGGAGCGAGGTGGGCCACCTCCCACTCAACCCCGGCAAGACTAAGGAGATGCCGGTGGATCCCCGAAGAAGCAGGAAAGGTCCCACCAGTACCCAGCATCATCAAAGGAGAGTCGGTGGAGCTGGTGGACAGCTACAAATTCCTGGGCGTGCACCTAAACAGCTCGCTTGACTGGTCCGATGATGCCAATGCACTGCACAGCAGAAGAAAGAGCAAGCTCTTTTCACTCAGAAGGCTCAGAGGGTTTGGGGGGGCGGGCAGGATCGTGGGTGCCCCCCAGGAGGGGGTGGAAGAGGTTGCCATGGTGCGAAGAGCAAAGACATCCACATCCAAAACACAGCCAAATCTGGCAAACAGATCTGGCCCAGATCTGGCTCACTTATGGCAAGCCGGTTCCGGCATGACAAAAAAACGGACCGTGCGAGGCACCGCGCTACGGGCGCTAAACTGTAGTCAAAATAAACTAAACTACGTCGCTACTCACATAAACAAAGGTTCTTATGCGTCCTTCAATGTCGGAAAGTGTCAGAACTCTTAGCACATCCCCATTGACTTTCAGTGGTAGTGTGCTGAGTTCCGACATGACATGGTAGTTCCGACATGGCATGGTTTGTTTTCTGCTCAAAATAGTCTATTTTGGGTGGGGTGCTGAGAGGTTACCCACCCCGGAGAATACACTTTCAAGGTCCACATGTCGAAGAGTCCTTGAGCAAGACTCTGAACCTTATTGCTCCTGGTACGCAGGTTGCTGCCTTGCAGCCTTTTTAATCCAAGGGACTTGGATAAAAAAGGTGCCATATAAATGCACCATTTACCATTTAGGATTCAACACATCCAAGCCAAAGAGACCCCATATATGGATATAGCTGACCTGTTTTGACATCACAGTGTGACTCAACCAGCTCAGCAGAAGGGTATACATGCCAAAACGCCCATGTGCAAGGGCTCATGTGCATGCACCCATGTGCGCGAGATCGCCCTTTAGGGCTTGTTAATTATAAGGCTAATCTGGGCCAAATAAGCCCATAAACACATGCAGGCCAGATAGAAGTAAGGCTAACCTGTGTGCCAGATACAAAAATGATAAATGAAATGAACCCAAAACACATGTGGTCCAGATACAAAAATGCATAACGTGGGCCAAATGAACCCAAAACACCTGTGGGCCAGATACAAAAATGCCCAATGTGGGCCAAATGAACCCAGAACACATGTGGGCCAGATACAAAAATGTCTAATGTGGGCCAAATTAACCCAAAACACCTGTGGACCAGATACAAAAATGCCCAATGTGGGCCAAATGAACACAAAATACATGTGGGCCAGATACAAAAATGCCTAACGTGGGCCAAATGAACCCAAAACACCTGTGGGCCAGATTGTAAAATGCCTAACGTGGGCCAAATGAACCCAAAACACCTGTGGGCCAGATACAAAAATGCCCAATGTGGGCCAAATGAACCCAGAACACATGTGGGCCAGATACAAAAATGTCTAATGTGGGCCAAATTAACCCAAAACACCTGTGGACCAGATACAAAAATGCCCAATGTGGGCCAAATGAACACAAAATACATGTGGGCCAGATACAAAAATGCCTAACGTGGGCCAAATGAACCCAAAACACCTGTGGGCCAGATTGTAAAATGCCTAACGTGGGCCAAATGAACCCAAAACACCTGTGGGCCAGATACAAAAATGCCTAATGTGGGCCAAATGAACCCAAAACACATGTGTGCCAGATACAAAAATGTCTAACGTGGGCCAAATTAACCCAAAACACCTGTGGGCCAGATACAAAAATGCCCAATGTGGGCCAAATGAACCCAGAACACCTGTGGGCCAGATACAAAAATGTCTAATGTGGGCCAAATGAACCCAAAACACCTGTGGACCAGATACAAAAATGCCCAATGTGGGCCAAATGAACACAAAATACATGTGGGCCAAATACAAAAATGCCTAACGTGGGCCAAATGAACCTAAAACACCTGTGGGCCAGATTGTAAAATGCCTAACGTGGGCCAAATGAACCCAAAACACCTGTGGGCCAGATACAAAAATGCCCAATGTGGGCCAAATGAACCCAAAACACCTGTGGGCCAGATACAAAAATGCCTAATGTGGGCCAAATTAACCCAATCTATACTCGGCCCATATGCGGCTTGCCATCATGTAACCGGTGCCATCATTGCCAGACCTGGCTCACATCCGGTCCACATACCACTTGCCGGAGTGATATTCTGCCGGAGGTCTGCCAGACTGCCGGAACGAAAACGGCATTTGGGCCAGACCAGTCTGCATAGGTTTTGCTATGTGGGTTCATGACAATATGTGTTAATACCATTAAAACAAATAGCCCCATCACTATACGAATGAAAAGAACAGCCAACACTGTCATCCTTTAGAGTTTTCAATTAAACACTTCAATGCTAGCATTCCTATTCTCGGATAGCAGTCTATAAGCTAACAACGCAACACGTTGCAACACAGTGTTAGCTTGTCGATAGACAATGTTTAGTTAAGAGTTTTGGTGTACAGGGAAAAAAGAGCGGACCAAGTACAGAGCCAACTCAGGTCAAATTTATTAGGTATAGGGCGAGATATTTCCAAATTATGCTGGTATAATATAGGTGATGAGCAGGCTGCCCCGTACATTCTGACAAACTGCAATGGTGCCTGGGAAAGTTGGCAAGGTTAGGCACACTTGGCAACGGTTTTGGTTGTGTGTGATGTCAGACCAGAACTATGGTCAGCCTATATAAAGTGTGGAGATTAAATTGGCATAGATGTCCACTTTGTATCTGTACAATCTAGGTATAGCAAGAGGTAGAGATACACATTGGGAGACAGTGAAATACATTTAGAGAAACAGTGAGAGACAGAGAGACAGAATAGGAAGAAAAACTGAGCGAGAGAAAGAGAGAGGTAGCGGTAGCAAGAGATTGAGAGAGAGCCAGAGAGACAGGGTAGATCGAAGGATAACAAGATAGAAAAGCACATATCAGGATAAGTTTGCCATCCCCAGCAAACCTACACAGCCCATCATCAGTGCCAGAGTTCATGTATACCAGCAGCTTTGATGATGAACTGCCAATCCTGGAAGGAATGATGTCCCAATCTCACGAGATTCAGGTCTTCTCCTGTTCTGAGTGTCAATATGCCTTCACAGCTCAGGACGTCCTCCAAAAACACATAAAGAGGATACACAATGACATATACTGCCAAATACTAAAGAATGGACACATACCCTCAGCGGTCTGTCAGCAAATGACCAGCCCTGCAACAAAACAGAAACAAGGGGAATCAGAAGAACCGAGATCTCACATTCATCAACAGTTGACCAAGACTGTAACTCAACCAGAAGTAAAGACTCATCAGCTGACTTACTCAGGAAAGAAGGCCCATGTCTGTAAACTGTGTGATAAGAGTTTTTGTCGGTTAGGACCTCAGAGCTTCAAGCAGATAAATATCATGAACAGACACCAGCATCTCCATGGCGGAGAAAAGCTTTTCAATTTGAAACAAGATGACAAGAACTCCAGTCAGTTAAGTAACCGGAAGAAACGCCAGCAAATCCACAACAGAAAAAAACCTTTCCAATCTAAATGCTGTCAAAAGAGTTTCAGTCGCAAAGGTAACCTGATGACACATCAGCATGTCCACACTGGGGAAAGACCTTTCCACTGTAAACAGTGTGGCAAGAGTTTTAGACAGCTAGGTAACATGAAGACACACCTGCGTATTCACACTGGAGATAAACCTTTCCACTGTAAACAGTGTAACAGGCGTTTCAGTCAGTTAGGTAACCTTAATGCACACCAACGTCTCCACGATGGGGAAAAACCTTTCCCCTGTCAACAGTGTGACAGGACTTTCAGTCAGTTAGGTAACCTGCAGACACACCAGCGTCTCCACTCTGGCGAAAAACCTTTCCACTGTAAACAGTGTGTCCAGAGTTTCAATCAGTTAGGTCAGCTGAACGCACACCGGCGTATCCACTCCGCAACTTTGTCCACCGAAGGGTGATGCAAATGTCAAATCAAACATGGACCACACTAACTCCAAATGAAAGAAGATCGACTATGCACACTCTCTAGGTTACCTTGTTGGTTACAGCGTAAAAACAAGCAATGTTCTTTTTCTTTTGCGTGCATGCCAAGAGCTGCGTCTTTACCAGACAGGCTCAGGTCAGATCCAGCGAGGAAATGATGGATCAAGAGTTTACGGATCTCCCATCAAATATTTGAGCCAACGTGTGGCAACATTTTGGTTTTCCAGTCAATAACTGAAGATGGCTAAAAGGAGACGGAGAAACACAAAACAGTATGTACAAGTAAGAATACCACACCTGGTAGAAGCCCGGAACACTCTTCTGGAGCCAGTCCCAGAAGAAGGCCCCATCAGCAGCCAGGCACAACCCAAAGAAGCTACACCTATGGGAAGAACTGCTGGGGCCTAGTCTGAACCTGAGTGGTGCTTTGTCAGTGGACATCTGGGCTAGTCATGGATTAGCCATAACAAACACCACGTTCAAGTATTAGTATGCTGTTAAGTGTACATGGCAGAGTACATGGTACCAGAGCACCCCAGGCCTGAAGGTCAAAGTTAATGGTGTTATCGTCTCATCTGACCTGCCACATGTCTTGGACACTGGAGTGAAGAGAGGGGCAGAACCCTCAACTGATCACCATCTAGTGGTGAGTTGGGTCAGATGGCAAGGAAAGCCGCTGGACAGACCTGGAAAACCCAAATGTGTAGTGCAGGTGAGCTTGGAATATCTGACAGAAGCCCCTGTCTGGAAAACCTTTAACTCCCCTGTGGAGTTTATTTCCTTTTCTTTTTTTTAAGCTGACTATTATTATGAGAGACCTACCCAACCCGCCTGACCCAGAAGAATTATGTATTATAATCAACGACCCGACCATGACCCAAACCCGACCCAAACCATTCATTTTATCTTGGGTGGGGTTGATCCACCAAAACCCAACCTAACTATTGGGGACATTGAACAAGAGTCGTGTTCAAAGCTTCTTTTGCTGAAGATGTGACACTGGGAGCTGTGGTCTGATGGTCAATAGGTGCCTCAAGGGGCGGTAACCTTCAAACATTGTGGTGGAAAACTGTGGTCATGGATGCTGTCCAACTTAAGAAGGGAAGCCTTTTGGGACAGCCCGGGAGGCATTTGGAAGGTAGCAGCCACAGCCGTGACAGAGACAAAACAATGTGTGCGGGAGGAATTCAGAGAAGGACTTTCCTGTTTGTTTGTTTGTTTGTTTTGAGGTGGGGGGCTTTTCTGCGCTTTTATTAAATAGTCAGAGTGGAAATAGACAGGGAACAAGGAGAGAGATAGTAGGGGAGTGACATGCAGAGAATGGCCCGGCCAGCCCGGGGTCGCCGCAGAGAAAGACCTTTAATTGGCATTGTTTTTTTTCCTGTCGCCTCAGGAGGGGAAAATCGTGAAACACTCCAAGCTGTATACTGTGCAGCAAGGATACTGTTGACCTCAAATGAAGTTGTCGGCAGTGGAAGGAGCACTTTGAGGAACTTCTGAACTTGATTAACCCACCCTATGATAAAGACAGAGCCAGAGCAAGAAGGAGGATCAACATCAATTTCCTCCCTGGAGGAAGTCACTGAGGTAGTCAAAGAACTCAATAGTGGCAAAGCCCCAGGGATTGATTAGATCTGTCCAGAAATGCGTGAAAGTCTCATTTTTTTAAAAGGTGGACCAGAGAGTGTGTGCCAATTATACAGGCATCACATATTACTCAGCCTCCCTGAGAAATTCTACACTGCTGGAAAGGAGGATCCATCTGATAGTCGAAACATAGATACAGGAGGAACAATATGAATTCCGTCCTGGTTGTGGAACAAGAGACCAACTCTTTACTCTTGCTGTGATCCTGCAGAGGGCCTGGGATGATGCCCTTCCGGTCTACATGTGTTTTGTGGTACTGATGGCATCATCGGTCTGTGACCTTCAGCTCTCACTGGATCACTTTGTAGTCGAGTGTGAAATGGCTGGGATGGGAATCAGCATCTCTAAAGACGAGGCCATGGCTCTGAGCAGGAAACAAGCGGATTGCCCACTCCAGGTAGAAGAGGCCTTACCCCAAGTGAATGAGTTCAAGTGTCTCAGGAATTTGTTCGAGTAAGGGGAGGACTTGATTTGATTGATAGATTGATGGATTGATTGCTTGATTGATTGATTGGTTTATTACATTTATTATGATGGCTGTTGTAATTTCATGGAAGCAAACTCAGTGCCATGTTTTTGTTTGTTTGTGAAAATGTGAGTAAACCCAGTGCCATGATTTTTCTTTCATTTTTTTAAAAACATATATATCTTTTTTTTTAAAACATTCATACAATTTCAACGTACTAAACAAGTGAAATACATATTTAAGACCACAATGAAGTGCTGTTTACATTTCTGACTATTAGGTAATCAATCAATCAATCAAAAGGACCCCCCTGTTAGAGTTAGCTAAATAATTACACTCCAAAAAACACACTAAGAGTAATAAACAATATAGGATGTCAGGACCACGCACACGTATTGTTTCTACAACCACATATTTTGAAGTTCATGCAGGTACATTTTAAAACTCTGCAAGTTATGTATAAAGCAAGATATAATCAAATTGCGAGGGGGATACAACCTCAGGGGACCTCAGCTTCGGAGGTGGAACTCGCTCTGGTTTCACCTCCCTGCAGGTAGAGCACCTGACTATTGATGAGGCAAGACGTCCAAGCTGGCCTATAGCCAGTCCGGAGGTAATCTCGCTGGACCAATCAACGCCATATTTAAGAAACTTTTTGGGCCGATCTGACTGATATGCCCATTGATGGAGATCACTGTATCTGGCAGTTCTTGTCCCTTTTAAGACCATATATGGAGATCCCCCTTTATGCCCATATATGGAGATATCTGTATCTGGCAGTCCTTGTCCCTTGCATGCCCATACATGGAGATATCTGTCATTCCCCTTTTAGGCCCATATATGGAGAATCCCTGATGGCCCTAGTATATGCCCATTTATGGGCATGCCCTCTTATGTGCCCATATATGGAGCTGACTGATTTGTTTGCTGATTCCATGATGACACATTTGGGGAACTCCTTATGGTTATGGCAGAGTCATGGTGGGAAGCCAGAGGTCCACCCGCCGGCTGGCCCTCCCTTAAGCCAATATATATAATATAATAATATTAATATAGGATAGGATCGGTGTCCTTCACTTAAATAGGGGAATACCCATTTATGGCATATACTGATGCCATCAGCCATCTCCATATATGGGCATAAAAGGGACAAGGACTGACAGAGACAGAACCAGTTGTCCAGAACCACAGATCCGACCGGTATGCCCATACATGATTATATACTGATATATTGTACCGAAGGACTTCAAACCTGGCGTGCACACTGGCAAGAACTCAAGGGAGTGTGGTGCCCGCCGTCGAGTAGTTTGGGTATCCAGTTGTCCAGAACCACCGATCTAACCAATATGGGCATTACAATATATGGGCATAAAAGGGACATGGGCAATCAGATAGAGATCATGGGAATAACAGAGACACAGACAGGTACAACAGGTACCTTGACACCATGACTCGGACATATTGGACGGATCGGTGTGAGGGCCGCTACCTCTAGTATGGGTATAAATAGAATACAGGCAGGCATACGGGTAGAGCTGGTACTCTGCCGGGTACAATGGTACAAGGGGTATTGCACAACCAGAGGGGCATGCGTTCCTGACAGGTATCTAAATTACAATAGAAAGTGAAACTAAGACTAAAAAACATAAAATGAAACTATAACCAAGCCTTGAAAAAAGAGAAAAGAAACTACTAAACCCACTTAAAAAAAGATCTAAGTCAAAACTAACTGGAGAACCATCCGGAGTGATGTGTCAAAGTCTGTCGGATTGGTGGTTGTCCAAGGAAAGAAAGAAAGGAAAATTACACAAAGCTGTGCGTGTGAGTGAGTGTGTCCCCAGCATATCCAGGGAGCCACCCGATTGGCTCAGCATGCATTACATTACAACTCAGCATGCATTACATTACATTACATTACGGTCATTTAGCAGGCGCTTTTATCCAAAGCGACTTACAATAAGTGCATTCAACATAGGTAGGGAACAAAACTACTAATCACCATAAGTATTAAGTGCATTCTCTTCTAAAACAAGCAACTAAGAGTATACCCAGCGCTAAAGTAAAAGTGCAATATATCAGCTACCTACTTTCATAAACAGATGAGATAAAATAGGAAAATCAAATGAGCACATCACTGAGGACCCGAGGGAGTGATGAACTGAGTGGGAAATCAGTCGGATTGGTGGTTGTCCAAACAATATTGATTCAGCAAATGCCCATATCTGGAGAACCCCGACATCATCAATATGATAGTACTGACATCATAGATGGGCCTGGACATATTTGGGAATGCTTGACACGGATCTCCATATATGGGTATAAAATTAACACAGACAGACAGACCTCCATATATGGGCATAAAGGTGGCACAGACACAGCAGGTGTTCTAACACCTGGTACATGAGTACAAAGGGTATTGCACAGTGCACACCCTGGTGGGCCATGCATTGCCGACTTACATTGTTCCCGAGTAGCCATGCCGGTGAAAGCGGGATAATTGCATGGGTACAACGGGTACAACAGTGGGTAAAACAACAGGTACAACAGGGGAATGTGTTCTAAAAGGGCATCATTGCAAATGGCGCGTCATTCCCTAATTGAAGATCAGTGTGTGAGTGTGTGAGTGTGTGTGTGTGTGTGTGTGTGTGTGTGTGTGTGTGTGTGTGTGTGTGTGTGTGTGTGTGTGTGTGTGTGTGTGTGTGTCCGTCCGTCCGTCCGTCCGTCCGTCCGTCCGCCCGCCCATCCTTACAGTATGTCCATGCATGTGCTCCCTGCATTTCCTGAGAACTGATCAACTTCAAACTGCTTATGTGTTGCTGATGACTGAGTATGTGATGCGGCAAGAATGAAAAATGCAGGAAATCTCTGTGCAACTGTCCAACTGATGTCAGGACTATGATGTCATATTGATGACATCAGGGATCTCCATATATGGGTATAACAGCACATGAAGCTGCATAAATGGGCGTGCCTAGGTATATATGACATCAGAACAGAGCTATGGTCAGACTATATAAGGTTTGAGTCCCAAGCGACAAGTGCGATAGAGGACAGATCGAGAGACTGTTTAGAGAGGGGGAGATATCAGGATTGCGATAATTTATAGGTAGACCAATCTTTCAGCACCTTCACTCATCTACTCAGACCCTCACAGGTCATGTGTAGCAGAAACCTGCCACTCCTTCCAGGAGCCGGATTAAAATCTTTCAAGCCTCAGCTCTTCACCTCTCCTGGGTGTCCATATGCCTTCAACACACAAGAACTCCTCCATAATCAAATGAAGAGGAGCCACGGTGAACTCTACTGTGAAATGATGAAAAAAGGGGAGATTCTTGTATCAGCAGGTCAGCAAATAACCAGCTCTATAACCATCCAGGAACACCCAGAAGAACAGCCGCCCCAGCAGAGAGGGACGGTATTCGATTGTCCCGAGTGTTTATATGCCTTCACATCTGAGGTCTTCCTTGATAAACACATAAAGAGGAGCCACAATGACCTTTACACCGAAAAGATGAGGAACTCTGTAGCCAGTCGGAAACAACCAGAAGGAAGCTTTGACGATAAACTGCCGCTCCTGCAAGGACCAAAGTCATGGACATATATCTCAGCAGCCCGCCAGCAAATCAAGAGCCCTGTAACCAGCCAGAAATGTGAAAAACCAGACAAATCAAGACAAATCCAGATCTCAAGATCGAATCAGGATGGACATATATCAGCAGCCCGCCAGCAAATCAAGAGCCCTGTAACCAGCCAGAAACAGGGAGAACCAGACGAATCATTACCTCACATTCATCAACCGTTCACCAAGGCTTTGACTCAACCAGAAGTAAAGACACATCAGCTGACTTGCGTAAAAGGAAAGAAAACCCACATCTGTAAACTGTGTAATAAGAGTTTCTATCGGTCAAGCAATCAGAGTTTCAAGGAGATACCTAATGTGAGCAGAAACCAGCGTCTCAATGTCGGAGACACGTCATTCCACTGTACTCAGCGTGATGAGAGTTTCAATCAGTCAGCTGATCTGAAGACTCACCAGTGTGTTTCCACTGGAAACGAGTGTCTCCACCCTGGAGGAAACCGTCTCAAGAGTAAACAGTGTGATGACAGTTTCAGTCAGTTAGGTGACCTGAAAACATAGGAGCGTGGTCGGCACAGTGGAGAAAAACGCTTTCATTGTCAACGGTGTAACAAGAGTTTTAATTACTTAAGTATCCTAAAGCAACACCAGCATATCCACACTGGAGAAAAACCCTTCCAGTGTAAGCAGTGTGACAAGTGTTTCAATCAGTCAGGTCACCTGAAGACACACAAGTGCGTTGTTGGTGGGCATGGCCCCGTTCGAACCGTTTCCCCTGTACATGCCTTGACCCCCAATGATGACCCCCAACCCAGGCCTGGTGATATCTCTAGACCTTATTCGAACGCGTGCTCTAAACCCGGGGGGAAAAGAAAATGGAAGGATGAGGAGGAGAGCAGACCTTTGGGGAGCTCAGGCTCTGAACGAGAGCCGTGCGCTAGGACGGGGAAGGTGGTACGTAGTAAGACACAAGTAGAAGACAGCAAAGCTGCGAGAAAGCGTGACAAGGCACAGGTTAAAAAGAGGAGGGCTCCAGTGAATGAACAGGTCAGCCGTAAGCCACGGTCAGAGAACGACGACGTTAGCAGATGTCAGCAGCCTCTGACTCCCAGTGATAACCCCCAACCCAGGGCAGGTGATTTCTCCTTACCTTATTCCGACGCATGCCCTGAATCCCGGGGGAAAAGAAAATGGCAGGATGAGGAGGAGGAGGAGAGCAGACCTTCGGGGGCCTCAGGCTCTGAACGAGAGCAATGCGCTAGTACGGGGAAGGTGATAGAAGGCAAGATACAAGTAGAAGACAGTGAAGCCGTGGGAAAGCATGACGAGGCACAGGTGAAAAAGAGGAGGGCTCCAGTGAACGAACAGGTCAGCCGTAAGCCACGGCCAGAGAACGACGACGTTAGCAGATGTCAGCAGCCTCTGACCCGGCCGGTAATAGAAATTGAACAGTATGATGATGACTCATCATCAGATATCCTCATCATTGATGAGGATAAATGGAATGAGGAAGAAGAGGCATTTCTGGCCCAGTCAAGAATAGAAAATGAGCAGCCTGATGAAGCAGAGATCGAATTGAATGATGAAGAGGCATTTGTGAGCCAGGCAAGAATAGAAAATGAACAGCCTGATGATGACTCATCATCTGATATCCTCATCATTGATGAGGATATCAAATCAATTGAGGAAGAAGAGGCATTTGTGAATGAACAGCCTGATGAAGCAGAGACAGAATGGGAGGATGAAGAGGACTTTGTGATAGTTGTTAGAGTAGGGAGTGTGACTTATCTGCCCGTGACCGAAGAATCGCCACCGTCTCCATCCCCTCACTGTGCACCAATATAATCTTCACCACCTCCTTCCCCCATGGCTGAGCTCTCCTTTCGGCAGATCCCTGAATGCTGGACCAACCACTAACTGATGGTTGAAGTCGACAATGAAGTATGAGATAGTTACATAAATGACATTGAAGAAATGATATTTTGCAATACACATGCTTAAAACGAGGAATATGCCTACCAACTAATCTATCCTACTATATAGCTTGGTTGAATCCTTGATTCTGATTGGTCAATCATCTCATCCTGCGATCTGTTATTTCTCCCCCTGGGTCTCAGTTATGTTTTTCATTGAAAAGGGTCATCTTAGATCGGATCTTGTAATTGTGTTCCAAAAGTAAACAAATAAGCCCCGCAGTCACATACCTGACAGAATCGCAGGGCTGATTTGTTTATTTTTGGAACGCGGTTTCCCTATGGGATGTTCAATAGAAAAAATAGTTCCGTCACCCAAGTGTAGCATGAGTGATGGCAGGACTTTAGTACTCTACTGCCTACAGACTGTGGAGAAAAAAAATGTGAAAAGTTTCTAAATATGCGGAAATATGTGAAGCGCATATTGTGCGCTTCACATATTTCCGCATATTTAGAAACTTTTCACATATAGCATATTTCGTATATTGCCGCATATTTCACAACTTTCCGCATATTTCGCAACTTCCCGCAATTTCATCGCATAAAACTGCAAAAAAACTGCATATTTCATCGCAAAATCAAGGACTTTAGCCCGCCTAATCAAGAGTTTTAGCCCGCATAATCAAGGATTTTTGCCTGCGTCTCTCTCTCTCTCTCTCTCTCTCTCTCTCTCTCTCTCTCTCTCTCTCTCTCTGTCTATAATTAAGGGAACACTTTGATCCCTTAATTCTTTTCAGCAGTTTATGTTAGCAGTATGTGCACAGTTCATGAAAACTCAAAATAATTATGGGATCAAAGTGTTCCCTACATTTCTTTGAGCAGTATACATATATATATATATATATATATATATATATATGTATGTATGTATGTATGTATGTATGTATGTATGTATGTATGTATGTATGTATGTATGTATGTATGTATGTATGTACGTACGTATGTATGTATATATATATATATATATATATATATATATATATATATCATATTTTTTCTTATTTTCTTTTTGATGGTTTTACAATAGGGGGACCGCAATTACAGGTTATGGCTATCTGAGGGTCATTGGCATTGACACGTTTGGGAACCCCTGCATTAAGTGATTCATAATTGAAAGCCTCCTATCTAGGTGTCAAAGTGTCCTTGAACAAGACAATGTACCCCTAAATACTCCCCATGAGCGGATTGGTGCTTCCACTGTCAATGTGTGAATGTGCACTATGCCGCTACCGACCCCCGCAGTGCACAGAGCTGAAGTGTGTGCTCAGTTTGGCCTCTACAACAAAGAAGGCATTAAGCTCCACGCAAAATGTCGCATAATGGTGTCGCTTGCTTAAAAGAACATATCTGAAAGCAAGCAACACATTACATCATGACTCAGCATCTGTAGATTAGTCAATATTTATTAAAATAACACTTAATATATTACTCTGTCCCCCCCTTATGATGGTAATATGGGCAGGGCAAGGCTGCTCTTTTTTGTGTGCTTTTTAGCCCTTTTTCTCCCCAATTTAAAGCAGCACTAGGTGATATATTTCAAAATGATTAAGTAAAAATTTTAAGCGATAACAAACATCTTTCCATAAATGTAGAGAGTCAGGGGGGTCCCTGCTAGGGGCTTCACCGTATTACTATATATGGGGGAGACAATGAGTTTCAGCCGGGCGTTCACCCCCAAGAAATGCTCAACCATAATGTATTTTTTTGGGGCTTGTTTCCATTCTGGTCCCGTTAGTCAGGCGGGGAATTGACACTGTCTAGTTGATGATACAAGCATGACATTTGGCACAGATGACCTTAATATTATGACCCTAATTGATATAAACCTCTGGCCACGCAGAATTCCTACATTTTTCAAGATGGCCGCCAGTTTTCATAATGGCTGCAACTGGCCCTATGTTTTGGACTTTATCACTTTGCTGGGGCTGTACATCTTTGATTGGCTCATGTTGATACAAGAGAAAAACATAACATTATAGGTTCCCATATGGCGGCATATTTTCCAATATGGCTGCCGATAAATTGCAGAAATGTGCATCTGCTTACGGTTAATAATGAGCTTGTACTCTAGCACATGTATTTGTATTAATTACCATACACATAATCCATTTATGGCACATTTTAAAGTGATTTGGTAGCTTTTTAATGACCTGGGGCAACAAACCAAGCTTTGTGCTTCTTTATTTTTATTGTCTGCGCCAGGCCGAAAGGCAAGTCGAGAGTGTATGTTTTGCACCCTGTCCGTCCGTCCGTGTGTCCGTCTATGTGTCCTGTCCGTCCTTTAGCAGCTAATCTCCGGCACCGTTGGCCCGGTCGCTGCGAAACTGTGCACACATATTCCCTGGATGCCAATTCAGAACCTCTGCCCCAATTCTTTCACATGGGCCTGTTATAGCGCCACCAGAACATATTCCTAAGCCAATAATTTGATGACCGGCGGTGGTTCCAGTAGAAAGAGTCTCCTTTGTGTCTCCTATCAGAACCGCAGCCTACCGGTCCGCTGGTCATCAAATTATTGGCTTAGGAATGCGACAAAAATAAAAAGATATCCATCCATGAATTCAAGTCTCCATGGAGTGACTAATCAATTGAAAAAAATGGGGTGAACTATACCTTTAAACTAGCAATTTAAAACAAAATATATATGAAAATGTTTACTAGGGTAATAAAATCAAGTATTCACCTTATTCCTGGCCATGGTCACTGTGGGCGTGGCCTGGTAGGGGAGTAGGGGAGCCTCATATCAATGAGTTATTAACAGTGTTGCCATGTCTGCTTGACTGCTGATAAGAAGAAATGTGGGCCTTTTTTGTGTAGTTGCTTAATTGTCTCCGCCAGGAGACTATGTTTTCACTTTCCGGACTATGTTTTCACTGCTATTCATAGGGCTGCACATGTGTCATGTGTTTCGCTAGCCAATCACAGTCCTGAATTTGCAAAGTCAGCCAATCACATTACAGTTAGTGGTGATGACACTAGCTGTAATGTGATTGGCTGATATGAAAAAAGTATCGATTTGCATTAACAATGGAAGGGTTAGGGGGTACACACATTTTTTGGTCGGTGTCCAAAACTCACTTATAGGGGGCGGCTACACCGCCCCAAAAAAAATATATATATTTTTTTTAAATAGCAGATCTACAAGTTCTTTTGGGCTCATTTTCATAGACCTGGCCACTTGTTTCTTTTGCTAAGTCTTGCAACACATTTTTATGTCAGTGGCAGAATTGGTAATTGGAAAAAAATATATATTTTTTACGTCAGTATAAGTAAATGAGTTAATACGTAGTTGCGAGCAGGTGTTAATGCATATTTATTCAGGTGTAACATAACAGAGCTTTGACAAAAAAAAACACCTCTACAAATAAACAACACTTAGAATCTAAACAAACAACGACAATGTCATCCGTCTAATAATCAATATAATAATGAATATGCATATTTGGGGAAAAACACCTCTACAAACAAACAAAACATCTTAGAATCTAAACAATGACAAGGTCATCCGTCTATATAATATAATGAATATGCATATTAAGTGTGCGTATCTATGACTTGTCATGGTAATTATCATACATTTTTCCTACCCTGTATGAGTCCTCTTGTGTGCTTTCAGACTTGAAAGATGACTGAAGCCTGTGCCACAAACTGTGCAGCTATAGGGCTTTTCCCCTGTATGAATCCTCATGTGTTTTTTCAAACTGTTACCATGACTAAAGTGTTTGCTACAAACAGTGCAGCTAAAGGGCTTTTCCCCTGTATGAATCCTCATGTGTGTTTTCAAACTGTTACCTTGACTAAAGCGTTTGCTACAGACAGTGCAGCTAAAGGGCTTTTCCCCTGTATGAATCCTCATGTGTATCTTCAGAATGGTATTTTGAGTAAAGCCTGTGCCACAAACTGTGCAGCTATAGGGCTTTTCCCCTTTATGAATCCTCATGTGTGCTTTCAAACTGTTACCTTGACTAAAGCGTTTGCTACAGACAGTGCAGCTAAAGGGCTTTTCCCCTGTATGAATCCTCATGTGTCCTTTCAAACTGTTACTACGACTGAAGTGTTTGCTACAAGCTGTGCAGCTATAGGGCTTTTCCCCTGTGTGAATCCTCATGTGTGATTTCAGATTTGACTCTTGAGAAAAACCTTTGCTACATACTGTGCAGCTATAGGGCTTTTCCCCTTTATGAATCCTCATGTGTGTTTTCAAATTGTTACTATGACTAAAGCGTTTGCTACAGACAGTGCAGCTAAAGGGCTTTCCCCCTGTATGAATCCTCATGTGTGACTTCAAACTGCCACTATAACTAAAGCCTGTGCCACAAACTGTGCAGCTATAGGGCTTTTCCCCTGTGTGAATCCTCATGTGTCTCTTCAGATTACCCTTAGAACCACATACTTTGCCACACTCTGTACAACTAATGCCTTTCTTTCCTGTGCGACTCCTCGTGGATGGGGTTTGTACACCATTAGTTGACCCATCAGCCTCCTCTGGTCTATGAAGAGGCTCCTTCTGTTCTTTCATCTGTGGAGGCTCTGGTTCCTCCACTTTACAGACAGGGAGCTGCAGGGAGTCTAGAGGGAGGGAAGCAAAATGATAGAATATAGTGCTCAGGTTAACTGGTTTGGTAACATTTCATTTGAAGGAGTATACATAAGGCAATACAGTATGACACCTACGTTAACACTACATGTCATGATTAACATACATAACAATGTTTGTTGCAGTGTCAACTATTATAAATGTTTAATATGTTACTTTTAGGACTGGGACTCGATAAAAAAAAATCAAATCTAATTAATTAGAGGCTTTGTAATTAATTCATCGAAATTAATCGCATTTTAATCGCATATCAATATTTGACCTGAGAACAGTGAGAACCATTTTTTTCAAATGGATTTTGGTACACGAGTGAATCAATGAATAGTGAGTACATAAGCTTAGGCAACAAAACATTGTTTATTTTTTTTATCAAGGTGCTACTTAACCAAGACCAACAGATCAGTGCAATTTTTGCCATAAAGTGCAGCAACTTTAGGATACATTTTTTAAAGTAAAACACAATACTTTCAAGTAAATCAGAACAGTGGAAACCCTGACCATTAGAAAACATCTCTCTGTTGCTGCTTCAGAGGGCATAACAGTCTTTGTTGATTTACCAACAGTTAGTCTAAGTTCTAAGCTGTGGATGGGCCCCTGCATGAGTGGACCACCACTGCAGTGGGCAGTCTGTCTCACTGATGATGGGCTCTGCTCTGTAGCGGCTCAGAGCCATGTTGGGCCGCCCTTCATCCTCTGATTCAGAGTCTGAATTAAACAGCAGGAGGCTCCTCTTCCTCGCTGGCTCCTCTGTGGGTTCTGGAGTGGCTCTGTCAGGTTCTTCTCGCAGCAGTGCCTCAACGCTGGTCCACACCCCTTCTCGCTCTCCTCTTGGTAGACACTTTAGGTCCTTAAAGCGTGGGTCGAGTGCTGTAGCCATCGTGCGCCATCCATGGTTGAGTGTATCTTTGCGTTGAGACAGGTCCTTTGTGAAGGCAGCCTTGAACCTCACCACGTAGGCCTGGTCGTCATCTGAGACCTCCATGATGTGGGGCAGGTGGCGGAGAGAAGGTAACACCACAGAGCATGAGACATAAGTCTCACCCCCAAGGAGCTCAGTCACGTATCTGCAGTGGATAGTTTAGGAAAGTGATTTAATTATTGGACCAATTAATAGTATATTCAAATTGCATATAAAAAAAACAGTAGCAACTTTATACTATAGTCAAAGTGATATCGATATTCAGTACATACAATTTTGAAAAAGCAATTTAATTTATATTGCACTATCACTATTCACAAAGCCTTTCAAGGGACAGTAACTTGTAATGAATCCCATTAATACAACAGTTGGTGGGTGTTTACCTGCATGGTTCAAGGAGGTCTCCAGCCTCTGCAGTTTGTCCCACTATGCTGTAGTCAACATGGTTAGCTTGTGCTTCTGTTTGGCTAGAGTAGCCTTCACAGCCTCTTGGTTCTTCAACAGACGAGACATCATAAACAGTGTTGAATTCCACCTTGTGGACATGTCCTGTATCAGTGGCTCTTTTTCTTGTCCATTTTCTTTTTGCTCCTGGAGCAGTTCCTCTGTGTTTGAGGGGCTGTGTTTAAAGTGCCCCACTATCTTGCAACATTTTGCCAATGTGGCTGTAAACCCACTGTCACCAAGGCAAACAGTGATGGTCCTCTGCAACACACGGCATGTGCTGGAATGTGAGCTGTCTCATTGCAGCAGTCATGGTTCGGGCACTGTCTGTTCCGATTGTGGTGACCTTTTGTGTGACTTCCCAGGCCTCTGCCACAGATTCAAAATCCCCTGCTACGTTTTCAGCAAAGTGCCTGGTGGTGGTCTTCTGGATGGTCAAGGCAAATGACTGAAGTGTGCCATCACACCGATGTAATTTGAATTGCTTACCAAGGTCCAATGATCCCCAGTCAGAGCAACACATTCAGCTTCCTCCATAAAATTCTCCTTTTCTGTCTTTTCAGTCTCATAAAGCTGCTGGATTCTGTTTGACATTGTCTTTCTGCATGGCAGCTCATATGTCGTGTAAGACGACGCAATCTGCAGCACCTTTTACAGTCCTTTATCTTCTACCACCGCAAGTGGTCTACAGTCGACTGCAATCCAGTGAGCCAGAGAGTTTGTTATTTTTTTCAGACGTGGACTCATCCTGGCTCTGAAACTACTCATCTGGTCGAGTGTGGGTTGGGTGTGGGTCGTTGTACTGGGACTATTAACGTTACCTTCCACACTAGCTGCAACATGTTTTGCCCTAAGGTGATACCGGCTTGACGTGCTGCAGTGATATGCAAATTATTTTTTGCATAATTTGCACACAACCGTGTTTTTATCCACACTTTTATCCGTCCCGTTTTTTAAAACAAAATGTCCCATCCATGGGCCAACCAAAGCGGTCTCATCGCCGTCTTCATTCATGTTTCACTTTCATGCACTGTGTTGACTGGGGTTTGTTGTTGTCGGAAAACCATGAACGTCAGTTGGTGGACCGGGACGATCGGTCTGTTTGAAACTTGTCCCGTGAGAAACGTTCCGCGGTGCAAAAATAAGTGCGATTAAAATGCGTTCCTTTTTTTAACTTGATATTTTTTCTGTAGTTAATTGATTGAAATTAACGCGATAATGTCCCGGCCTTAGTTACTTTCAATTTCAAGTTGACATCCTCTATACTCTATGAGTTACATTGTGGCCAGTTGACAAATACCGTTGACAAATACTGTCATACTGATATGATACTGATGAAACTGACTGTTATGCATTACATTACGGTCATTTAGCAGACACTTTTATCCAAAGCGACTTTAAGTGCATTCAACATAGGTAGGGAACGAAACTACTAATCACCAGAAGTATTAAGTGCATTCTCTTCTAAAACAAGCAACTAAGAGTATACCTAGTGCTAAAGTAAAAGTGCAATATATCAGCTACCTACTTTCATAAACAGATGAGACAAAATAGGAAAATCAAATGAGCAAGAGCTAAAACAAAGTGTATCGAATAATCCAATAAAATAAAACAAGAATTTGTACAACTAGTTAACAAGTAGGCAAGGCGAAGAGTAAGGATAGTGTTTCCTGAAGAGGTGGGTTTTCAGCCTGCGGCGAAAGATGGGCAGTGACTCTGCTGTCCTGACATCAGTGGGGAGTTAATTCCACCACTGTGGGGACAGAACAGAAAAAAGCTGTGACCGTGTAGATCGGCCAGAAGGACCACTGAGCGACGAGGCAACCAGTCGGCCCTTGGCGGCAGACCGAAGTGGTCGGGTAGGGGTGTAAGCATCGACCATAGACCATAGTAAGAAGGAGCTGTTCCTTTCACTGCCCTATAGGCTAGCACCAGGGTTTTAAACTGGATGCGAGCCGCTACGGGGAGCCAGTGCAGAGAACGGAGAAGGCTAGTTGTGTGGGAGACATTGGGCCGGTTGAACACCAGACGAGCCGCGGCTTTCTGAACAAGCTCCAAAGGTCTGATGGCAGACGCCGGGGCACCAGCAAGGATGCAATGTTTGCCAAGAACGACAGTTGGTCGTCCAAGGTCACACCCAGATTCCTCGCAGTCCGAGTTGACGTCACCACAGCATTATCAATGGTGATGGCCATGTATCGGTGCGGACAGCCCTTCCCCGGGAGGAACATCAACTCTGTCTTGTCCAGGTTGAGCTTCAGGTGGTGCGTCGACATCCACTCCGAGATGTCAGCCAGACAAGCAGCAATGCGTGCCTCCACTTGTGTGTCGGAGGGGGGGGGGATGACAGGATCAGCTGGGTGTCATCGGCATAGCAGTGGTAGGAAAAGTCATGGGAGTGGATAACAGCACCAAGAGATGTAGTGTAGAGAGAAAAGAAGAGGACCCAGAACCGAGCCATGGGGAACCCCAGTAGTGAGCCTGTGAGGTTCTGACACAGATCCTCTCAGCATCAACTGGTAGGAGCGACCCGTCAGGTAGGATGCAAACAGGGAGAGTGCAGAGCCTGAGACACCCATCCCCTCATGGGTGGAGATGAGGATCTGATGGTTCACCGTGTTATGACACTTTCAGCACTTTCAGCATGGCCCAATGGGGTCAATAACATTTATTTTATCAGATATTTGAAGTTTTTCATGTTGAATCGTTGATTATTCAGTCATAAGTTATATATTTGTTGATGACAGTATTGTGTACATTTGTATGCTACATAGGACCACAATGGAAACAAGTCCACAAGACTTTTTTTGTGTTATCCTTTTAGCCTTAATGTCTTACTGTGTCACATGCTGTTTACATTTCTGTCTAGTAAAGTATTCAATCAATAAGTCGGCTTGTGGTCCTAATGGGCATCGATTCGTTCCCAACGGGCATTGGCCTAGTTCAGTGGTGTAAAGTAACTAAGTACATTTGCTCAAGTACTGTAATTAAGTCCAATTTTGAGGTATTGTTACTTTACTGGAGCAATTTTCTGTACTCTAACTCCTACTACACTTCATCTCAGAGGCAAATATTATACTTTTACTCCACCAACTTTAGTAATTAGTATAATGTGTAGATTTTGATTAGTTTTACAAAACCTACATTAACCACTTCAGCCCTACATCTACAAGCTCACAATGCGACACATTGTGAGCTTGTAGATCTGCTAATTTCAAAGGATTTTTAATTTAAATTTTAGTACATTTTGACACAAGGGCTGCAACTATCATCATCACTATCATCATATCATTTATTTTCTTTGTGATTATTCTTTTGATAACTTTTTGGATTAATCGAATAATCTTGAAGCATTTTTTTAATAAACTATATATCTATCAACAAATTGATGCAACAAAATCATTTTTTTTAAATAATTGACTGCATTGATTAATCTGATCAAGCCCACGTTATACTTTGTCAAACATTGTCGTGCATAAATAGGGAAAATAGCTGATCTACAAGCTCTTGTTTCGCCCATAGAAATGATCCTATATCAAAATTGGGCCATAAAATAGATTATGATTCTTATCGCTTAAATGGAACAGTTCCATTAACCGTTAACACAACCATCTCTTTGCAGAAGTTAAAGGAAACGACCAGTAGAAAAAAATCAGTACATACCTATCCTGTACAACTTTACTACAGGTTGCAGCATTGCATCAAGAAGCCTCTGGTCCATCTCTCACTGTAACTGTAACAATGTTGAATGTCTCCCCCATGTGGTGGTCTCTGGAAATCACCGGTAGGAAAAACAAAAGTTATCATTCAGCAAATGTACATAACTAGAGGTCCGGGCGCCTGCCCCCTAGCCGCGCACGGGGCTCTAGTGAGGGCTCGCTTATTTTGGGGTTACAAAATTGTGGGATAAATATTTAAATTAAAAAGAAAAAAAAATACATTGAGGACTCCCTGGGTGTACGGACCACCTGGGAGTCTTGAGACCCTCACGAAACATCGCAAACCCCTTCGGACCCCCGGAAAACATCGCGGACCCCTTGGGGGTACCTGGAGATTCCAGGGGTTCCTGGAGACCTAGTGTGGTCTAGCTCCGAGATTAATGGAGTACAAAGGGAGAAAAAAACAAAAGGGAAAGATGCAAACGAATTGCGTGTGTGCATTGCTTGTTGGTCGCTCAACCTGGCAACCCTGGGCTGAGGCAGACAACACATGGCGAATGCCCACGCGGTTGTGTGTTGCGCGCGCACCCAGGCAGACACAGAAAAGCCACAGGCACGCGCACCTTTGTCAATTGTAATATAGGGATTGTAATATAGGGATGCCACATAACTGAAGAGCTTCAGCAATGCAGTGGTAGTTTTCTGGTCAATATTAGTCATATTTTGATCAAATCAAACTATTGCAGACTGGCGATGTAAAAGCTTTAATCCAGTGGTTCTCAACTTCCAAATGGACCATTACGGGTCTGTAACTCTGGGAGAGTACAAATGGACCCTTACAGGTCTAGTTGGTTCCATTTGTAAACTCTCAGATATAAATGAACAATGATTTTACCATGTAGATTGGGCTATGCAGAGATTGCATTGTTTTATGCAATAGGCCATCAAATGTGGCCTATTGCATATCAAACTGAGACTCCTTGAAATGAATAAGGTTGAGAACCACTGCTTTAATCCATTATAATGGTGATGTATGAAACCGTAGCTTGCATGGATGAATGTGCGGGAAGCTGAACATCCAAAAATGGTTGGCGGGGTAATAAAAAAAGGCCTCAGAGTCTTCTGGTTACCGTGGTGAGGCAGTCAGGACACATCAGCAAAGATGAAAGACAAGGTTACGACTCCGCTTACATACAGTATGCGGTTTAAATCATACCAGAATGCTGCACGTCCACCAAAGAAAGAAGAAAATGGACAGAGCGAGCAGAAAATAGGTGCAATAAACGGCTGAAGACAGTGTGCTCTAGTAGCCTTAGTTCTGACCAATGGTCTTACTGTGTCCAGTGAGGATAACTGCACACAAGTTATACAGGTAGGGTAAGTGATATTGTTTTGTTAAAATAAATGTTAAATAGCTCTATATTGTGATAGTACTCATTTTCATATAGTGTTTGTTCAGTAACGGGTATCTACGTCTCTCCAGCTGTTGATTAAACAGAAAATGCATTGTCAGGCAATGTTTAAGTGGTTAAATGTCTGAAAGATATATTGTACAAGCTCATAGCACATGAGCTTGTAGAGCCGCTATCTTTGAATATACAGTATATATTTTTTTTTTCAAGCGAACACCTTTAACTCAAATATTTGCTTCTGGGGGGTCCCTGGAACAAAATATGTTGAGATGGGGGGTCCGTGGACAAATGCATGGCATTTTGGGTGGTCCTTCACATGAAAAAAGTTTGAGAACCACTGATAAGCAACATAGTTCACCTAGCCCACCGATCTACATCGACACGTTGTGAGCTTGTAGATTGGCTATTTTAACTATTTGAAAATGTTTTTAAAAATAGTAAAAGATGGCAAAGAAGTTTATGGATAATGGGTAAAGCACTGGCGAAAATAGGGCCCAGTGTATCACACTCCCATTGAGAACATGCACGTCGGAGGCATAGACAGTCGGTGGGAGGAAAGCCAAGGACTACTGTAGCTCTAATGGTTTAGACCCCCCAAAACAATCATATTTGAACTGGGGACCCCCAGATAAATATTGTGAAAATAGCAGATCTACAAGCTCACAATGCCTCGCTTGTAGATCGTCTATTTTCAAATAACACACATTAACCACTTTAACCCTATTTTATACCTAAGCTAAAAATAGCCAATCTACAAGCTCACAACGCGACGTGTTGTGAGCTTGTAGATCTGATATTTTCAAACATTTTAGTATATTTTGATGCCAATACTTTGGTTCTTTTACTCAAGTAATATTTTGAACACTGGGCTTTTACATGCAACAGAGTATTTTTATATTGTGGCATTGCAACTTTTACTTAAGTAAAATATCTGAGTACTTCTTCCACCACTGCACCTAAGGTCCATGTATAGGAACACACACGTAGGTGACGTATACATACCTACAGTCACAGAAAATGTGTCTTGGTAGATGAGCTGACATGAAATAATAGGCTATACACAACAGGCATTTATAAAACTTCCGTACCTTATTATGTCCAATTTCACCTTGAAAACAACTTTTTTGAACTAGAAGGTTGCAGTTAAATTAAACCAGCTCAGCTGGTTTAGTGCAGTGGTTCTCTACCTTTTCAAGCCATGACCCCCTAAATAATCATAATTGAACTGGGGACCCCCCAGGCCCCTTCCTGACAAGCACTTGGAATTGGAACGCAGGAGTTGAAGGATTCAATTTAGATTGAGTCGGTTCCACATATACATATATTGTGAGGATAGCAGACCTTGCGTTGTGAGCTTGCAGATCAGCTATTTTCACAATTTGTCTATTTCTTGAACTCCTCTTTCAATGTTTGACCAGTCTAGTTTGACTGATTACTTACTTTTGACGCAGTGTTGGTATTTTTCTTTGCTTTCTATAATTAGTTCAACATCAAATTACATCTGATATAAAATCAAGGATCAGTCTCTGTGCATAACATAACATAAAGCCACATTCTTTAGTTTAAAGCCATTTTCAGTAATTCTGTAAAAAGAAAATCAGTAAAAACATCTGACACATCATCACATAGGGAATATTAACTTGAGTGGAGCATATTCAAAATACACTCAAATACAATAAATGCACTTTTGCAATAAAGCCATTAATCAATAAAGATAAGTCAAGCATCCAAATACTTGAATATATAAAGAGTAACAATAGAAAAATATTATAAATGCAAATATGTTGGTTCATCACCAGGTAATGAAATAAACCAAAGTTTAGCTGAAGATAATGTAATGTATCTGTCAAGTGTTCAGGTAACAGACATTGAAAATGTCGTGGATAAATGTAAACAAGCACATTCATGTGTTCAGTACACAACAAGGCTAACGCAATCTTCAAAGGAATTACACGAGGGAGACGCCATTATGCAATCAATCAGCACGTCAATTTGCGGACTTTTTTACCGTTTGTTAAACTCTACATTACACACTCAAATCAGTGATTAAAACCCATCACAGTCTCTTGACATATACATTAAACCTTATGAGTTAAGTTAATATGGTTTTCACGGTGTACTGACCTGAACAACAGAGCAAACAATAACAGGAATGAGGACATGAACCAGACATGAACCTGTTCACTTACATCCCTAATTTTCCTCTAGAGGAAAGGGGGGAGGCACCCAGACCTTAAAGGAGACCCTTAGGCAACACCTACTGCACACACAAAGGTTCCACTTCTCATCCCAATGTGACCTACAGTGAATTAGTACTGATATTATTTTGGCTTGTGACCATAGGAATAATAAAAAATAATAAACGTACTGGACCATACTTTGAATAAAAGTTACTTCACATTTGTGAGGGTATCACATATACATACAAATGTATGCAGCCCAAACTACTAAATGCTACAATAATAGCTCAGTACAAAGTATTTCTGATGCATATTATAGGCTGTAGTGATTAAAGTCAGAACTGAACATTACTAACTTAGTAGTGTTCAGTTTTGACTTTGATCATAAAGTTGTTTTCAAGGGGAAATTGCACATGATACTAGGTAAGGAAGTTTTATACATGCCTATTGTGTATAGCCTATTATTTCATGTCAGTTCATCGACAAGACCAATTTTCTGCGACTATACAAAAGCATTGGCATCAAAATATACAAAGTAAAAGTACTTAAATGTTTGAAAATAGCAGATCCACATTGCGATAAGTTGTGAGCTTATAGATTGGCTATTTTCAAATAGCTTAGGAATAAAATAGGGCTTAATGGGTTAATGTATGTTTAATAATATAGTGATCTATATCTGCAAAGTAGCTAACTAAAGTTCTCAAATAATTGTAGTGGAGTAAAAAGTACAATATTTGCCTCTGAGATGTAGTGGAGTAGAAGTAAAAATACTGAAAATAGAAATAGTCCAGTAAACTAAAAAAAAAAATGCTTTGTTATACTAAGCAACTGAAAAATACACAGACCCTTAACTTAGATGCATGCACAAGACTGGATGCTGAATGTACAAAAACAAACTGCAATGCATGTGCTCTGCTCAGCTGGGCAGCAGGTGAAACTAATCATGTCAATTAGGCCCTGAGTAGGTGGGATGTACCAGCGCCTTCTATTAGAGAGTTGCGCCAATGAGGGGTCAGAAACAGCGTCGGTCACGTGGTTCATGTAGCTGGAAATAGTGACAAGGAGCCGTCAACTTCAATGCATTCCATGAACTTCCGGTTTAGGGATTTGTCACTATTCGCCAATGTATGTGTATGTAGAAGACCTGGCCCGAAGAAGTGAACGGAGTTGGCGTAACTCTCTAATAGATGGCACTGGGATGTACCATTAGAAATGGGGAGGAAAAGGCCCATGTCATCAACATTACACTGTAATGCTTCAGTTGACCAGCAGAGGTCACCAGTACCCATATGAACTCCAGGGACGAAGCCTCTGTCCTGCATAATTTATCCTCTTATATTTCACTCATTCTTTGTAACTCTCTTCCTTTGTCATCTTCTCTTTCCCTCTCTCTTGCTGCTTTAACTCTCTTTCACTTGTTCACATTCAAACATCTTGCATGCACTAATTCTCATTCTCTAGTTTGCACGTGTGGGTGTCAGTAGCCGTATTCTAAAAAGTGACCGTGTTGTGGTCATATTTCTTCATTCATTCCTTCATGCAATTTCTATAATAATCACATATAGAAAAAGGTGTTTTTATTCAAATAATTTGTTTAAAATAACATGTACATGTGTATACATGTTTTTTCTCTGTCTGTTGCACTGCAGTATTTATATCCACTAATTCCTACAGTAGTGCATATGGCACCATAACCACTTAAACCCTATAGTAAATAGGGTTTAAATGGTGCCAGTATATACTTAGTTGACGGGGGTCCAACAGGGCTCTATATTAGGCGTGCTAGTATTTCCCTCTTCACCAAATCTCTAGCCGATCTACAAGCACACAATGCATCACAGTGTGCCATTTTGTCAGCTTATACAGTAGATCTGCTATTATCGCTCAACTTTCACCGGGGAACGGAAGGTTACATCCGATGTAACCCAGGTTCTCTGAGTGGAGAGACTGGCTCTCCACTACATATTATTCAATATGTACGGGAACTGACCCCCTGGGGCAGTGCTCGTGGATACTCTTTAAGACACATCACTCATGGTGGCCCTGCCCTGATCTGTGATCAGTGGGGTATTTAAGCCCCACCCAGGCAGAGCCACTTCGATTAACTTTGATTGACACGAATTTCGGAGCGGCTCAAGCGTGGAGAGCCAGTCTCTCCACTCAGAGAACCTGGGTTACATCGGATGTAACCTTCCGTTCTCTATCGTGGTCGAGACTGGCTCTCCACTACATATTATTCAATATGTACGGGAACACTCTAAGACACACCGCGAGGAAATAAGCAGACCCAGCAGTTTAAGCCCGAGGTATCAGAGCCCAAGGCGTGCTCCAAAATCCTGTCATCCAACGAAGTATGTAATACTCGTGGCCTAGGCGCAAGCCGCTACCTAAGCCCAGCTGGCGTCAGGCCAATCAACTGATTAGCCACCTAGCTAGCCCGCAAGGCGCAGGGCTAGCTTCCCATGCATGACATCACTCCGAGCCCGGGCCCGTCCTGCGGGAGCCGGGGTCTCGGAGGCACGGTGAGTAAGACCTGCTCTACTGCCTGGAGCCCAGCACTCGCTCCGTGGATGGGGTGCTGGCTGCCACGTTCATGCAGTAGAACCTGGTGAATGTGGAGGGCGCCGCCCAAGAGGCCGCCGTACAGATCTCGGACAAAGGGGCACCTCGCCAGAGCCGATGCTAGGTAGCAAGGCCCTGTGTCGAGTGTGCCCGTACTCCCGTCGTTGGACTGGCTTGATTGCCTGTCTGTACGCCTCCTGGGTTGTTTCCACCAGAGCCTAGCCTTAGGTAGGTACGGTAGGTAAAGAGGGGGAGCCATAGCCTGAGCTTTGCTCTCACCGCTCTGCCGCCCTCGGACGTTTAGTCTGTTGGGCTGGAGTAGAAGCGGCAACCCACCATATATGTTGCGCTCCGCTCGTCCCTGACAGTACGGATGTGCTCCGCTGGAATCACCGAACCCGGTTCTCCAGCAAACTACGCCATAGCGCGTGTAAACCGACCCAGTCGGCGATACGCTGTATAGTGTGCAATGACTGATTCAGGGGACCCCTGGCAGACCCAGCACGTTCTGTCTTGCGTCGCTGAGACCAGATCCACAGACAGAACTCCGCCACGGACACGTAGACCGACCCAATCGGTGATATGCCGCATAGCGGACTATAATGGCCGCCCAGGTTGTGCTCGACAGACCACCAGACCGCCCGCCAAGTGTTTCCACTGACGGGACTCCGCCACGGACGCGTAAACCGACCCAATCGGTAATACGCCGTAAGCGGGCTATAATGACTGTCCACACCAGTGGTGGAGAAAGTACTCTATTACTTCCCTGCCGGAGCATTCCTGCCACCACCTCCCGTGCACATCCACGAGCCTCCTTAGCTCGTTGTAGCCGGGCACTGGCCTCTTGGCCCAACATGGCCGATGGCTCAATAGGCCGCTTCATCGGACAAGCTCGGTCCCCCTGCCACAGCTTGGACTAGGACCGCCACCGATGGCGCCTCACCGACCGGAGAGCAGCCATACCCTGCCTGTTCCTCAAACAGCCTGGGGAGCCTGCAAGCCAGTTGCTGCAGCTCCTCAATAAAGGTAAGGGCTATTCTGGTCACGCAAACGGTGACGGAATAGCCTCTGTGTTGGCTAGCTGCATCCGGATAGCCATGGCTCTGTGCATTCTCGGGATGAGCAAGGAGCTTACTCCGTGGCTTCACACCGATGACGGATTCCACCACGCAGAATTACACCTAGGTGTGTAGACGGCCCCGCCGTGCAACACCATATATGGTGCGCTCCGCTCGCCCCTGACAGCACGGATGCACTCTGCTGGTATCACCACACCCGGTTCTCCAGCAAACCACGCCACAGCCGCGTAGACCGGCCCAGTCGGCTATACGCTGTGTAGTGTGCGATGACTGATTCAGGGGACCCCTGGCAGACCCCGCCCCGTTCTGTCTTGCGACACTGAGACCAGATCCACAGACAGAACTCCGCCCCGGACACGTAAACCGACCCAATCGGTAATACGCCGTAAAGCGGGCTATAATGGCCGCGGGTATAACACTGTTCAACTGACTACCAGCGCGCCCCGCCCAGTGTCTCCACTGACGGGACTCCGCCATGGACGCGCAAACCGACCCAATCGGTGATACGCCGTATAGCGGGCTATAATGGCCGCCCAGTTTGTGTTCGACAGACCAGCACGTCCTGTCTGTGTCACTGCAGATCGACAGACAGAACTACACCACGGTCGTGTGAACTGACCTCGTCAGCGACACGCCGTATAGTGCTTTATCACACTGTGCTGACACTACCACCTTTTGAGAGCCCATGGCCTCTGAAAAGGTCTCATGTTCAGTCCGCCAAGCTGAATCAGGCTCACGGCCGAGGCCATGAGTCCGGCAGCCTGCATGCAAGTCCTGTACGTGCCGCTTGAAAACCATCAAGTACCTGTTCAGGCCTTTGAGGTCCAGAATAGGTCTTACGCCCCCCCCCCCCCCCCCTTCTTTTTCACCAGGAAATATTCCGAGTAGCAACCGAGCCGGTTCTGATCCGGAGATAGTTCTCTGATAGCCCCCTTGCTCAAAAGAGCTGATACCTCGTCCCGCAGCGTGATGGCCGCCTGGCCTGACGCTCGGGAAAACACTACCGTAGTGGACAGTGGAGGTGAGCTCTTGACTTGTAATCCGTATCCTTTTTGCATGGTGCGTAACACCCAAGGATGTGGATTGCAGCTTTCCATCTGGAAAGACAGCGAGCGAGAGGATTCGTGGGGAAGGTGGGGGCTGCTGACGTCATCTGCCCTGTCGGGTTCTGATCGTACGCTGGCGAGGGAAGCCCGTGACGTCCGTCACGTAAACGGGGATTCCCACTGACCGTCGACATCCGCCCTGTAGCCTCGCCTGCTGGCGTTAGCTGGGCTAATGTCGCTTTCGTCACCGAGCGAGTGCCTGTTCCCATGGGAACGCGAGGCCTCGCCGCTCTGAGTGCCGGATGCAGCTGCCCTAAGGCAGCACAGCATACATTTATCAAGGCCGTTCTCCACGGGCATTTTTATCCCACAGCCCAGACAGTTGTGGGGCGCTGGGCTGGCCATGTTTGCTATATTATTTAGCTATGTATGCCAATCTATACCTAAATTGTATATATAAAAGGTATACATTCGTAGACGTATGTATTTGTATATCTATATACTATACTATACCCAACACTCGAATATTGTATACTCATATACTAAATATTCGTCCGTCTATATATTTGTATATTAAATACACTTAATCTCTATAAGTGTATGGGCAGAGCCAAGTGTCTCTTTATCTGTTTTTCACTTAATTATTTATTCCCAAAGTCAGTGATTTGCAACAGTGACTTTGCAGCAGTTTGTCAGTGGGCCGCCAGGAGATAACTCCTGACCTAGCGCCACACTGCCCTCTTGTGAACTGTGGGGCACAGTGCAGCCCTTCTCTAGGGAGCCCAGGCCCCTCCCCCCACGCTGACGCCCTGCGTCAACGCGGAAGTAGGTACACGCTGCACGCTGCAAACTTTGTTTGTTTACTTTGTAATAGATTACTTGGCTCCGCCGATGGCTTTCTCGGCCGCGGCGGCAATGATAGCCGGTAGTAGATGGCCCGGAGGTCCGCCGACTGGGTCAGCCTCACTCGGGTTCCACCTCGGTACCGCGCCCAACCCAACAACCGCCCTGGTCCGCCCCCTGACTGGGTCAGGCTCGGAACCAGGCTGCAGCCGCGGCGGCTTTTTCTTTTCTTTTTTTCTTCTCTGACGATGTCGGCGATCCAAGCGTTCGGCCGACAGACGGCTTCACAGACTTGGTCGCTCGAGCAGAACAGCTGCCGCCCTGATCCGCCCTCTGACTGGGTCAGACTCGGAACCAGGGTGCACGCCGCGCGCCAGGAATAATATGGAATACTATGGAATACTTTTGTTGGTGTAAATATGACAGCGAAGCGTCCCGAGAGGAGCCTCACAAGACCTGCTCTCTACCCAAAGTAAGTGGACCACGCCGCCAAACACCCGTTCTGTATTCTGTCTTAAGCTGAGTCCACTAAGCGTCTGCTCTCGTGGAAATCAAAGAGTCGAAGTGGCTCTGCCTGGGTGGGGCTTAAATACCCCACTGATCACAGATCAGGGCAGGGCCACCATGAGTGATGTGTCTTAAAGAGTATCCACGAGCACTGCCCCAGGGGGTCAGTTCCCGTACATATTGAATAATATGTAGTGGAGAGCCAGTCTCGACCACGATAGAGAACAGGGGTTACAGTGAGCATATAACCTTGTTTCACTACAGTAACATATATTTAGGTTGTCGAAGAAGAGAATATTTGTAACATTAATTATTTGATTTGCCATACATTTCATTAAAGGGATAGTTCACCCCCAAAATGACTTATTTTCTATCGATAAGTCACCCCATGGAGACTTGAATGAATGGATATTTGTTTTGTTTTTGTCACATTCCTAAGCCAATAATTTGATGACCGGCAGTGGTTCCGGTAGGAGACACAAAGAGTCTCCTTTGTGTCTCCTACCGGAACTGTTTCTTACTGGTCCGCTGGTCATCAAATTATTGGCTTAGGAATGCGACAAAAACAAAATATCCATGAATTCAAGTGTCCATGGGGTGACTTATCGATAGAAAATAAGTCATTTTGGGGGTGAACTATCCCTTTAATACCCAGTGTTTGCTGGATCCAAACACTGCATGCTATGATATCATTGCTGTCGGGCAGAAACCTTGTATCTCGTGACGCGTTGTGAGCTTGTAGATCAGCAAAAAAGTGTAGCTACTCTTGGGGGGATTTTATAAATATTGAACCAATGAAAAGTTATCAAGAGCTTGTGACTAAATAATAACTACATTTGGTCCATTGGTTATATTTTCTGAATTTTCCAACAGTTTTGAACAAGGTTTCCACTCGACAGCGACAATAAGGTTGTTGAATGCTGTCAAGAAACAGTCGGTGCAACAGTATCAGACCAGATTGTTAATGTCTGATGACGATAGCATAACTGTGCATATTCAGGGGGTAGTTACAGAAAGACTCAAACATGATGTGACTTTGTAACATTTATCAAATGATTTGTTTATATTCAATCATTTACAAACACCAGGGATAAAACTAGCCTTGACGATTGTGGTGCTTTCATGCGCCTTTTCCAGACCATCAGCTAAGGACACTAGCAGGCCCAAGTTGGCCTTAAGTTCTTCTATAGTGCAGCCTAAACCTCATGATCTCACGTTTACTTCTAAGTTTATACAATGAGCAATGCTACATTTGTGGGCTGGTTTCACCTGGCTACATAGCTCAAAGGTGCATACAAAATAAGCATGACATAGAAATATAAAACCACAATAATGAAGAATGGGATGCATTACAAAAATAAATGACTAATAGTATTTATTACAAAAATAAGCAACAGCTATATTGCTATTTTGTATTTCAATATAAAAAATACATTGATCTATCTATGTGTACTGATCATTTCTATATTCAAAACTCATACAAACAGTTGTTTAATCTTGTGGAAACCTGTAAAAAAAAACACAATGACACGATGCTGCATTTTTTTGCGTTTCAACCAAATACAGTATAATTAGGAAAATTGCGGCATTTCAATCAAGGGACATTTTCATTGTAGACGATTGACCTAAAGCATCCGTCTACCGTTTCTTTCAGCTGATCCACAATCTCTTGCAGCTCTTTAGCTTTCTGCCTGATTAACAAGACAAATTTCATGGTCTTCGATTTGATGTTCGCCGACTCAGGATCGGCATCGATCAACATCTCATCTTCAGACGCGCTACCTTCACCTGCAGCCGCCTGTGCCTGTGCCTGTGCCTGCCGAATGTCGTGGATTTCCTTGGCGTCCTTGGCGATGAAGAAGACGTCGACGGCCACGGCCAGACTGGAGAGCACCCCCGTCGCCACGTCTACGGCCTGGACGACGTTGGCTATCTCCGCGGCGGTTCCGCCCGCCTCGATCAGGTCGACCAGCTGCGGGATCCCGCCCAGGCAGTTCACGGCCTCTGCACCGATCTTTGCAACTTTTTTGGCCATTTCCCTCACGTTTTTCCTGCCCTCTGAGTTGGGGAAGACCGGGAGCTCTGGGAGCAGTCCTGAGCCCTGGCTGATGTGCGCAAGAGACGTCACCACTGAATTCAGCTTCTCAGTGAATTCTTTGATGACGCTTTCAATGGCCCGGTGAACGCTGTTCTTCTTCACCTTGTTGGTGATGTTTGATATGCTGGCAGTGGCACCGCCAGCAACAGACACCATGACACCAACGCCGGTGACAATGAGAGAGAGACCAAAAGTAGTGAGGGCTAAAGAGAGACCTACAATGGAGGTTAGGCTCCCCACCGTTGCAGTGATATTGCCCATTAGGCTGACGATTGTGGTGCTCTCATGCGCCTTTTCCAGACCATCAGCTAAGGCCGCTAGCAGGCCCAAGTTGGCCTGAAGTTCTTCTATAGTTGCTTTACTCTGAGAGAGGGAGAGAGAAAGGATGTATGTCAGTGGTGTGTTCTAGGTTTTTTCTGAGGGTATACGATAATTATTCCCTGCACGACATGCACGTGGTCGTGGGTAAACACTTGTTCGTTTTCAATGGATTAAATGGTTAGTAGACTGTATACGCTTTTTTTTTAAAAATCTGCACTGTATACGGCGTATACAGTGCAACACGGTAGAACACACCACTGGCGTATGTACTGGTGAGAAGAGAGGAATGAGCAGTGGTGGAAAAAGTACTCAATTTTTTTACTTAAGTAAAAGGATCAATACTGCAATGTAGAAATACTAAGTCCGGAATTTAAAATGTACTTGGGTAAAAGTACTGAGTTACAAACATACATACATACAAAAGTATTGGCATCAAAATACCAAAGTACCAAAAGTAAAAGTACTTGTTATGCAGAATGTCCCAAGTAAAAAATAGCAGATCTACAAGCTCACAATGCGTCGCATCGCAACGCTTTGTGAACTTGTAGATCCATCCATCCATCCATCCATCTTCAACCGCTTATCCGGAGTCGGGTCGCGGGGGTAACAGTTCCAGCAGAGAGCTCCAGACTTTCCTCTCCTGAGCAACATTAGCAACTTCCTCCTGGGGGATCCCGAGGCGTTCCCAGGCCAGTGTGGAGATGTAATCCGCCCATCTGGTCCTTGGTCTGCCCCGGGGTCTCCTCCCAGTGGGACGTGCAGCGAGGACCTCCCTAGGGAGACGCTCGGGAGGCATCCATACTAGATGCCCGAACCACCTAAGCTGGCTCCTTTCCAAGCGAAGGAGCAGCGACTCTACTCCGAGTCTCTCCCGGGTGACCGAACTTCACACCCTATCTCTAAGGGAGATGCCAGCCACCCGTCTGAGAAAACTCATTTCGGCCGCTTGTACCCGCGACCTTATTCTTTCGGTCATGACCCACACTTCATGACCATAGGTGAGAGTAGGAACGAAGATTGCTTGGAAGACCGAGAGCTTTGCCTTCTGGCTCAGCTCTCTTTTCGTCACAACAGTACGGTACAGTGACTGCAATACCGCTCCTGCTGCTCCGATTCTCCGGCTGATCTCCTGCTCCGTCCTCCCCTCACTCGTGAACAAGACCCCGAGATACTTAAACTCCTTCACCTGGGGCAAAGCCTCATTCCCTACCCGGACTACACAATCCACCGGTTTCCTGCTGAGAACCATGGCCTCATATTTGGAGATGCTGATTTTCATCCCAGCCGACGCATACTCGACTGCGAACCGATCCAGTAGATCATCTATTTTCAAACGGCCAAAAAGCATATAGGGCTGAAGTGGTTCATGTATGTTTTGTAATAATAATCAAAATCTACAAAGTAACTAGTAAGTAAAGTTTTCAAATAATTAAGTAGTGCATTAAAAATGACAATATTTGCCTCTGAGATGTAGTGGAGTAGAAGTAAAAGTACTGACAATTGGAAATACTCCAGCAAAGTGAAAATACCTCAAAACTGTACTTAAGTACAGCACTTGAGTAAAAGTACTTAGTTACTTCACACCACTGGGAATGAGGCTATTTGACAGGAATGAGAAGAAGGAATGAAAGGAGGAAATGAAAGATATGCCAAACCTTGCTTATGAGGAAATTGATGATAAAGGGCCTTGTAAGGATCGCTCTGGCTGTAGGCCTTGACCCAGGGTCTCCCTGGAAGATGTCATTCAGTAGTTGCTGTAGGGGTTTGGAGAAATGCCCTGGGAGAGTTGGATAGTCATCTCCAGCTCTCTGGTTGATTTCTGTCTCTGTAGCAAACTGTTTGGAGATCATTATACATTGTTAAAAGCATAAAGGTCCAAGAAGGATACAATCAGTGGTCTAAAGTAACTAAGTATATTTACTCAAGTACTGTACTTAAGTACAATGTTGAGGTGCTTCTACTTTACTAAAGTATTTCCAAATGTCAATACTTTTACATCTACTCCACTACATCTCAGAAATTATTGTACTTTACTCCACTACAATTATTTGAAAACTTTAGTTACTAGTTACTTTGCAGATATACATTATTATATTATAAAACATACACTTTAGCCCTATTTTATACATAGACTATTTGAAAATAGCCGATCTACAAGCTGTGATGCGTTGTGAGCTTGTAGATCTAATATTTTCAAACATTTTAGTACTTTTACTTTTGGTACATTAAGTACTCAAGTAACCTTTACTTGTAACAGAGTATTTCTACAATGCAGTATTGATACTTGTCGCCGCAGAGAAAGACCTTTCATTGGCATTGTTTTTTTTCCTGTCGCCTCAGGAGGGGAAAATCGTGAAACACTCCAAGCTGTATACTGTGCAGCAAGGATACTGTTGACCTCAAATGAAGTTGTCGGGCAGTGGAAGGAGCACTTTGAGGAACTTCTGAACTTGATTAACCCACCCTATGATAAAGACAGAGCCAGAGCAAGAAGGAGGATCAACATCAATTTCCTCCCTGGAGGAAGTTTTTGCCCACTCCAGGTAGAAGAGGCCTTACCCCAAGTGAATGAGTTCAAGTATCTCAGCAATTTGTTCGAGTAAGGGGAGGACTTGATTTGATTGATAGATTGATGGATTGATTGCTTGATTGATTGGTTTATTACATTTATTATGATGGCTGTTGTAATTTCATGGAAGCAAACTCAGTGCCATGTTTTTGTTTGTTTGTGAAAATGTGAGTAAACCCAGTGCCATGATTTTTCTTTCATTTTTTTAAACATATATCTTTTTTTTAAAAACATTCATACAATTTCAACGTACTAAACAAGTGAAATGCATATTTAGGACCACAATGTAAACAGCACGTGTCCCACGTGCTGTTTACATTTCTGACTATTAGGTATTGAATCAATCAATCAATCAATCAAAAAGATCCCCCTGTTAGAGTTAGCTAATTAATTACACTCCAAAAAACACACTAAGAGTAATAAACAATATAGGATGTCAGGACCACACACACATATTGTTTCTACAACCACATATTTTGAAGTTCATGCAGGTACATTTTAAAACTCTGTAAGTTATGTATAAAGCAAGATATAATCAAATTGCGAGGGGGATACAACCTCAGGGGACCTCAGCTTCGGAGGTGGAACTCGCTCTGGTTTCACCTCCCTGCAGGTAGAGCACCTGACTATTGATGAGGCAAGACGTCCAAGCTGGCCTACAGCCAGTCCGGAGCTAATCTCGCTGGACCAATCAACGGCATATTTAAATAAACTTTTTGGGCCGATCTGACTGATATGCCCATTAATGGAGATCTCTGTATCTGGCAGTTCTTGTCCCTTTTATGACCATATATGGAGATCCCCTTTTATGCCCATATATGGAGATATCTGTATCTGGCAGTCCTTGTCCCTTGCATGCCCATATATGGAGATATCTGTCATTCCCCTTTTAGGCCCATATATGGAGATCCCTGATGGCCCTAGTATATGTCCATTTATGGGCATGCCCTCTTATGTGCCCATATATGGAGCTGACTGATTTGTTTGCTGATTCAATGATGACAAATTTGGGGAACTCCTTATGGTTATGGCAGAGTCATGGTGGGAAGCCAGAGGTCCACCCGCCGGCTGGTCCTCCCTTAAGCCAATATATATAATATAAAAATCACACCCTGTGTGAAGGTAGCGGCGCCTTTGATACATTTTGTCATCGATATGTGTTTATAATGTGTTTATAGCCACGTGTCATGTGAAGCTTGACCAATCACTTTGTTGACGCACCTGACCAATCACTTTGTTGACGGACCTGACCAATCAGAACGTTGACGGACCTGACCAATCAGAACGTTGACGGACCTGACCAATCAGAACGTTGACGGACACGGACAAAGTCAGGTATAGAGCAGGATCCGCTCTATACCTAAAGGTATAGAGCGGCTAGCGCCGCTAATAATATTAATATAGGATAGGATCGGTATCCTTCACTTAAATAGGGGAATACCCATTTATGGCATATACTGATGCCATCAGCCATCTCCATATATGGGCATAAAAGGGACAAGGACTGACAGAGACAGAACCAGTTGTCCAGAACCACAGATCCGACCGGTATGCCCATACTTGATTATATACTGATATATTGTACCGAACGACTTCAAACCTGGCGTGCACACTGGCAAGAACTCAAGGGAGTGTGGTGCCCGCCGTCGAGTAGTTTGGGTATCCAGTTGTCCAGAACCACCGATCTAACCATTATGGGCATTACAATATATGGGCATAAAAGGGACATGGGCAATCAGATAGAGATCATGGGAATAACAGAGACACAGACAGGTACAACAGGTACCTTGACACCATGACTCGGACATATTGGACGGATCGGTGTGAGGGCCGCTACCTCTAGTATGGGTATAAATAGAATACAGGCAGGCATACGGGTAGAGCTGGTACTCTGCCGGGTACAATGGTACAAGGGGTATTGCACAACCAGAAGGGCATGCGTTCCTGACAGGTATCTAAATTACAATAGAAAGTGAAACTAAGACTAAAAATCACACCCTGTGTGAAGGAAGCGGTGCCTTTGGGGCGGGCCTTAACTAATTTCAGTTCGTCCCTATTGGTGGTCTGAGTCCACTTACCAAATTTGTACTTGGTAGCATGCTGCAAACTGGAATGATGGCTGTTTAAAGCCCAGCCAATGGGCAGACAGAGGGGGCGGGGCTTAAGTAATGACAGTTAGTCCCTATTGCTGGCTTTAGTCCATGTACAAAATTTGTACTCCATAGCATGCTGCGAACTTGAGTTATGGCTGTTTGAAGGCCAGCCAATGGGAAGACAGAGGGGGCGGGGCTTCAGCAATTCATGCTGGTCCCTATTGGTGGTCTAAGTCCACATACCAAATGTGGACTTGGTGGCATTCTGCAAACTGGAGTCATAGCTGTTTAAAATCCCGTGCTCATCCCGTGCTCATACGGGTGCTGGGGGTCCCTGGACCCCTCTTTGATAACTTCATCAATTCATGCTCGTGCCTATTGGTGGTCTAAGTCCACATACCAAATTTGGACTTGGTGGCATGCTGCACACTGAAGTTATAGCTGTTTGCTTCTTTGCCGTGCTCATCCGGACGGACGGACGGACGGACGGACGGACGGACGGACGGACATACGGACATACGGACAAAGTCAAGCTTAGAGCGGTTGGCACCGCTAAAAAACACACATTAACCACTTTAACCCTATTTTATACCTAAGCTAAAAATAGCCAATCTACAAGCTCACAACGCGACGTGTTGTGAGCTTGTAGATCTGATATTTTCAAACATTTTAGTATATTTTGATGCCAATACTTTGGTTCTTTTACTCAAGTAATATTTTGAACACTGGCCTTTTACATGCAACAGAGTATTTTTATATTGTGGCATTGCAACTTTTACTTAAGTAAAATATCTGAGTACTTCTTCCACCACTGCACCTAAGGTCCATGTATAGGAACACACACGTAGGTGACGTATTATACCTACAGTCACAGAAAATGTGTCTTGGTAGATGAGCTGACATGAAATAATAGGCTATACACAACAGGCATTTATAAAACTTCCGTACCTTATTATGTCCAATTTCACCTTGAAAACAACTTTTTTGAACTAGAAGGTTGCAGTTAAATTAAACCAGCTCAGCTGGTTTAGTGCAGTGGTTCTCTACCTTTTCAAGCCATGACCCCCTAAATAATCATAATTGAACTGGGGACCCCCCAGGCCCCTTCCTGACAAGCACTTGGAAGTGTAACGCAGGAGTTGAAGGATTCAATTTAGATTGAGTCGGTTCCACATATACATATATTGTGAGGATAGCAGACCTTGCGTTGTGAGCTTGCAGATCAGCTATTTTCACAATTTCTCTATTTCTTGAACTCCTCTTTCAATGTTTGACCAGTCTAGTTTGTTGATTACTTACTTTTGACGCAGTGTTGGTATTTTTCTTTGCTTTCTATAATTAGTTCAACATCAAATTACATCTGATATAAAATCAAGGATCAGTCTCTGTGCATAACATAACATAAAGCCACATTATTTAGTTTAAAGCCATTTTCAGTAATTCTGTAAAAAGAAAATCAGTAAAAACATCTGACACATCATCACATGGGGAATATTAACTTGAGTGGAGCATATTCAAAATACACTCAAATACAATAAATGCACTTTTGCAATAAAGCCATTAATCAATAAAGATAAGTCAAGCACCCAAATACTTGAATATATAAAGAGTAACAATAGAAAAATATTATAAATGCAAATATGTTGGTTCATCACCAGGTAATGAAATAAACCAAAGTTTAGCTGAAGATAATGTAATGTATCTGTCAAGTGTTCAGGTAACAGACATTGAAAATGTCGTGGATAAATGTAAACAAGCACATTCATGTGTTCAGTACACAACAAGGCTAACGCAATCTTCAAAGGAATTACACGAGGGAGACGCCATTATGCAATCAATCAGCACGTCAATTTGCGGACTTTTTTACCGTTTGTTAAACTCTACATTACACACTCAAATCAGTGATTAAAACCCATCACAGTCTCTTGACATATACATTAAACCTTATGAGTTAAGTTAATATGGTTTTCACGGTGTACTGACCTGAACAACAGAGTAAACAATAACAGGAATGAGGACATGAACCAGACATGAACCTGTTCACTTACATCCCTAATTTTCCTCTAGAGGAAAGGGGGGAGGCACCCAGACCTTAAAGGAGACCCTTAGGCAACACCTACTGCACACACAAAGGTTCCACTTCTCATCCCAATGTGACCTACAGTGAATTAGTACTGATATTATTTTGGCTTGTGACCATAGGAATAATAAAAAATAATAAACGTACTGGACCATACTTTGAATAAAAGTTACTTCACATTTGTGAGGGTATCACATATACATACAAATGTATGCAGCCAAAACTACTAAATGCTACAATAATAGCTCAGTACAAAGTATTTCTGATGCATATTATAGGCTGTAGTGATTAAAGTCAGAACTGAACATTACTAACTTAGTAGTGTTCAGTTTTGACTTTAATCATAAAGTTGTTTTCAAGGGGAAATTGCACATGCAGTAGGTAAGGAAGTTTTATACATGCCTGTTGTGTATAGCCTATTATTTCATGTCAGTTCATCGACAAGACCAATTTTCTGCGACTATACAAAAGCATTGGCATCAAAATATACAAAGTAAAAGTACTTAAATGTTTGAAAATAGCAGATCCACATTGCGATAAGTTGTGAGCTTATAGATTGGCTATTTTCAAATAGCTTAGGAATAAAATAGGGCTTAATGGGTTAATGTATGTTTAATAATATAGTGATCTATATCTGCAAAGTAGCTAACTAAAGTTCTCAAATAATTGTAGTGGAGTAAAAAGTACAATATTTGCCTCTGAGATGTAGTGGAGTAGAAGTAAAAATACTGAAAATAGAAATAGTCCAGTAAACTAAAAAAATGCTTTGTTATACTAAGCAACTGAAAAATACACAGACCCTTACCTTAGATGCATGCACAAGACTGGATGCTGAATGTACAAAAACAAACTGCAATGCATGTGCTCTGCTCAGCTGGGCAGCAGGTGAAACTAATCATGTCAATTAGGCCCTGAGTAGGTGGGATGTACCAGCGCCTTCTATTAGAGAGTTGCGCCAATGAGGGGTCAGAAACAGCGTCGGTCACGTGGTTCATGTAGCTGGAAATAGTGACAAGGAGCCGTCAACTTCAATGCATTCCATGAACTTCCGGTTTAGGGATTTGTCACTATTCGCCAATGTATGTGTATGTAGAAGACCTGGCCCGAAGAAGTGCACAGAGTTGGCGTAACTCTCTAATAGATGGCACTGGGATGTACCATTAGAAATGGGGAGGAAAAGGCCCATGTCATCAACATTACACTGTAATGCTTCAGTTGACCAGCAGAGGTCACCAGTACCCATATGAACTCCAGGGACGAAGCCTCTGTCCTGCATAATTTATCCTCTTATATTTCACTCATTCTTTGTAACTCTCTTCCTTTGTCATCTTCTCTTTCCCTCTCTCTTGCTGCTTTAACTCTCTTTCACTTGTTCACATTCAAACATCTTGCATGCACAAACTAGGATTCTCATTCTCTAGTTTGCACGTATGGGTGTAGCCGTATTCTAAAAAGTGACCGTGTTGTGGTCATATTTCTTCATTCATTCCTTCATGCAATTTCTATAATAATCACATATAGAAAAAGGTGTTTTTATTCAAATAATTTGTTTGAAATAACATGTACATGTGTATACATGTTTTTTCTCTGTCTGTTGCACTGCAGTATTTATATCCACTAATTCCTACAGTAGTGCATATGGCACCATAACCACTTAAACCCTATAGTAAATAGGGTTTAAATGGTGCCAGTGGTGTTCACTCTCCATTCCGACATCTCACCACTCCGACTAGTGGCTTCCGCGTGCGGTTAGGGTTAGGGTTAGGGTTAGGTATAGGGTTCGTCAACGTCGGAAAGGCGACATGTCGGAAAGGAGAAATGCACCCGGTGCCAGTATATACTTAGTTGACGGGGGTCCAACAGGGCTCTATATTAGGCGTGCTAGTATTTCCCTCTTCACCAAATCTCTAGCCCATCTACAAGCACACAATGCATCACAGTGTGCCATTTTGTCAGCTTATACAGTAGATCTGCTATTATCACTCAACTTTCACCGGGGAACAGGGGTTACAGTGAGCATATAACCTTGTTTCACTACAGTAACATATATTTAGGTTGTCGAAGAAGAGAATATTTGTAACATTAATTATTTGATTTGCCATACATTTCATTAAAGGGATAGTTCACCCCCAAAATGACTTATTTTCTATCGATAAGTCACCCCATGCATGGAGACTTGAATTAATGGATATTTGTTTTGTTTTTGTCACATTCCTAAGCCAATAATTTGATGACCGGCAGTGGTTCCGGTAGGAGACACAAAGAGTTTCCTTTGTGTCTCCTACCGGAACCGTTTCTTACTGGTCCGCTGGTCATCAAATTATTGGCTTAGGAATGCGACAAAAACAAAATATCCATGAATTCAAGTGTCCATGGGGTGACTTATCGATAGAAAATAAGTCATTTTGGGGGTGAACTATCCCTTTAATACCCAGTGTTTGCTGGATCCAAACACTGCATGCTATGATATCATTGCTGTCGGGCAGCCGTAAGCTCACAACGCTTCGCTATGTGACGCGTTGTGAGCTTGTAGATCAGCAAAAAAGTCTAGCTACTCTTGGGGGGATTTTATAAATATTGAACCAATGAAAAGTTATCAAGAGCTTGTGACTAAATAATAACTACATTTGGTCCATTGGTTATATTTTCTGAATTTTCCAACAGTTTTGAACAAGGTTTCCACCCTACAGCGACAATATGGTTGTTGAATGCTGTCAAGAAACTGTCAGTGCAACAGTATCAGACCAGATTGCTAATGTCTGATGACGATAGCATAACTGTGCATATTCAGGGGGAGTTACAGAAAGACTCAAACATGATGTGACTTTGTAACATTTATCAAATGATTTGTTTATATTCAATCATTTACAGACACCAGGGATAAAACTAGCCTCGCATAGGCATGCAGCCTAAACCTCATGATCTCATGTTTACCTCTAAGTTTATACAATGAACAAGCTACATTTGTGGGCTGGTTTCACCAGGCTACAAAGCTCAAAGGTGCATACAAAATAAGCATGAAATAAAAATATAAAACCCTACAATAATGAGGAATGGGATGCATTACAAAAATAAATGACTAATAGTATTTATAACAAAAATAAGCAACAGTTATATTGCTAATTTGTATTTCAATATAAAAATACATTGATCTACAGTATCTATGTGTACTGATCATGTCTATATTCAAATCTCATACAAACAGTTGTATAATCTTGTGGAAACCTGTGAGAAAAAAACAACACAATGACACAATGCTGCATTTTTTGTTGAGTTTTTAGAGTCAGATTTACGTTTCAATCAAATAAAGTATGATTAGGAAAATTGTGACATTTCAATCAAGGGACATTTTCATTGTAGATGATTGACCTTAAGCATCCGTCTACCGTTTCTTTCAGCTGATCCACAATCTCTTGCAGCTCTTTAGCTTTCTGCCTGATTAACAAGACACATTTCATGGTCTTCGATTTGATGTTCGCCGACTCAGGATCGGCATCGATCAACATCTCATCTTCAGACGCGCTACCTTCACCTGCAGCCGCCTGTGCCTGCCGAATGTCGTGGATTTCCTTGGCGTCCTTGGCGATGAAGAAGACGTCGACGGCCACGGCCAGACTGGAGAGCACCCCCGTCGCCACGTCTACGGCCTGGACGACGTTGGCTATCTCCGCGGCGGTTCCGCCTGCCTTGATCAGGTCGACCAGCTGCGGGATCCCGCCCAGGCAGTTCACGGCCTCTGCACCGATCTTTGCAACTTTTTTGGCCATTTCCCTCACGTTTTTCCTGCCCTCTGAGTTGGGGAAGACCGGGAGCTCTGGGAGCAGTCCTGAGCCCTGGCTGATGTGCGCAAGAGACGTCACCACTGAATTCAGCTTCTCAGTGAATTCTTTGATGGCGCTTTCAATGGCCCGGTGAACACTGTTCTTCTTCACCTTGTTGGTGATGTTTGATATGCTGGCAGTGGCACCGCCAGCAACAGACACCATGACACCAACACCGGTGACAATGAGAGAGAGACCAAAAGTAGTGAGGGCTAAAGAGAGACCTACAATGGAGGTTAGGCTCCCCACTGTTGCAGTGATATTGCCCATCAGGCTGACGATTGTGGTGCTCTCATGCGCCTTTTCCAGACCATCAGCTAAGGACGCTAGCAGGCCCAAGTTGGCCTGAAGTTCTTCTATAGTTGCTTTACTCTGAGAGAGGGAGAGAGAAAGGATGTATGTCAGTGGTGTGTTCTAGGTTTTTTCGGAGGGTATACGATAATTATTCCCTGCACGACATGCACGTGGTCGTGGGTAAACGCTTGTGCGTTTTCAATGGATGAAATGGTTAGTAGACTGTATACGCTTTAAAAAAAAAAAAAAAAAAAAAAAGCACTGTATACGGCGTATACAGTTTAACACGGTAGAACACACCACTGGCGTATGTACTGGTGAGAAGAGAGGAATGAGCAGTGGTGGAAAAAGTACTCAATTTTTTTACTTAAGTAAAAGTATCAATACTGCAATGTAGAAATACTAAGTCCGGAATTTAAAATGTACTTGGGTAAAAGTACTGAGTTACAAATACATACAAAAGTATTGGCATCAAAATACCAAAGTACCAAAAGTAAAAGTACTTGTCATGCAGAATGTCCCAAGTAAAAAATAGCAGATCTACAAGCTCACAATGCGTCGCATCGCAACGCATTGTGAACTTGTAGATCCATCCATCCATCCATCCATCTTCAACCGCTTATCCGGAGTCGGGTCGCGGGGGTAACAGTTCCAGCAGAGAGCTCCAGACTTTCCTCTCCTGAGCAACATTAGCAACTTCCTCCTGGGGGATCCCGAGGCGTTCCCAGGCCAGTGTGGAGATGTAATCCGCCCATCTGGTCCTTGGTCTGCCCCGGGGTCTCCTCCCAGTGGGACGTGCAGCGAGGACCTCCCTAGGGAGACGCTCGGGAGGCATCCATACTAAACTGCTCAAAAAAAGTTCGGAAACTTAACTTCGGTCAATTATATCTCCACTTTAATAATACCAATTGGTATTGTGTTTTATATCATTTTTATCGTTGATTGGTCACCTTTACAACGAGGTACAGCTTGTAAGGATCGGGCATTCGTGGAATGAGCAACACAGCTAAACGTGTGGGTAGCGCCTCCAAAACATTTGCCAAAATCACCCAATATGCTTCTCTTGGTAATCGCTCTTGTTTTGAGCAACCTGCCAGCACACACCTGCTAAGTGGTGTGTGCCAGTAGTCACAGGTGTGTGACTGCCTCACAGGTGAGTGACTGGCACCTGAACATGGGTTCTGCAACTTTGTTGAGTTGGAGTGTGTATGCTCCAAGCAGCAACACTGCCCCCATGGAAAGATGCCATGTTTGTCCCTTCAGGATGAGGCCTGTGCAATAGGGCAAGTGAAGCTGGTGTTCGGTTATGCAGAGTGACAGCATTATTTGGTGTCAGCCCAGGTACCATTTGTAAACTTAGAACCAAATTTTGTGAGACTGGTGAAGTCAACAAGGAAGACAACAACCCAAGACCCCTTGCTTCACTGAGGAACCATAGATTTACAGGCCAGATTTGCACAACGGAACCGAAGACAGATGTCAAAGTTGCAGGGCCCATGCTCAGGTGCCAGTCACACCTGTGACGGCACACACCTCCCTGCAAATGGTACCAGGGCTGACATCAAATAATGCGTAATCTGTGTAACGGAACACCAACTTCACTTGCCCTATTGCACAGGCCTTATCCTGAAGGGACAAACGTGGCATCTTTCCATGGGGGCAGTGTTGCTGCTTGGAGCATACACACTCCAACTCAACAAAGTTGCAGAACCCATGTTCAGGTGCCAGTCACTCACCTGTGAGGGAGTCACACACCTGTGACTACTGGCACACACCTTTCAGCAGGTGTGTGCTGGCAGGTTGCTCGAAACAAGAGCGATTACCAACAGAAGCATATTGGGTGATTTTGGCAAATATTTTGGAGGCGCTACCCACACATTTAGCTGTGTTGCTCATTCTACGAATACCCGATCCTTACAAGCTGTACCTCGTTGGAAAGGTGACTAATCAACGATAAAAATGATATAAAACACAATACCAATTGGTATTATTAAAGTGGAGATATAATTGACCGAAGTTAAGTTTCCGAACTTTTTTTGAGCAGTTTAGATGCCCGAACCACCTAAGCTGGCTCCTTTCCAAGCGAAGGAGCAGCGACTCTACTCCGAGTCTCTCCCGGGTGACCGAACTTCTCACCCTATCTCTAAGGGAGATGCCAGCCACCCGTCTGAGAAAACTCATTTCGGCCGCTTGTACCCGCGACCTTATTCTTTCGGTCATGACCCACACTTCATGACCATAGGTGAGAGTAGGAACGAAGATTGCTTGGAAAACCGAGAGCTTTGCCTTCTGGCTCAGCTCTCTTTTCGTCACAACAGTGCGGTACAGCGACTGCAATACCGCTCCTGCTGCTCCGATTCTCCGGCTGATCTCCTGCTCCGTCCTCCCCTCACTCGTGAACAAGACCCCGAGATACTTAAACTCCTTCACCTGGGGCAAAGCCTCATTCCCTACCCGGACTGCACAATCCACCGGTTTCCTGCTGAGAACCATGGCCTCATATTTGGAGGTGCTGATTTTCATCCCAGCCGACGCATACTCGACTGCGAACCGATCCAGTAGATCATCTATTTTCAAACGGCCAAAAAGCATATAGGGCTGAAGTGGTTCATGTATGTTTTGTAATAATAATCAAAATCTACAAAGTAACTAGTAAGTAAAGTTTTCAAATAATTAAGTAGTGCATTAAAAATGACAATATTTGCCTCTGAGATGTAGTGGAGTAGAAGTAAAAGTACTGACAATTGGAAATACTCCAGCAAAGTGAAAATACCTCAAAACTGTACTTAAGTACAGCACTTGAGTAAAAGTACTTAGTTACTTCACACCACTGGGAATGAGGCTATTTGACAGGAATGAGAAGAAGGAATGAAAGGAGGAAATGAAAGATATGCCAAACCTTGCTTATGAGGAAATTGACTATAAAGGGCCTTGTAAGGATCGCTCTGGCTGTAGGCCTTGACCCAGGGTCTCCCTGGAAGATGTCATTCAGTAGTTGCTGTAGGGGTTTGGAGAAATGCCCTGGGAGAGTTGGATAGTCATCTCCAGCTCTCTGGTTGATTTCTGTCTCTGTAGCAAACTGTTTGGAGATCATTATACATTGTTAAAAGCATAAAGGTCCAAGAAGGATACAATCAGTGGTCTAAAGTAACTAAGTATATTTACTCAAGTACTGTACTTAAGTACAATGTTGAGGTGCTTCTACTTTACTAAAGTATTTCCAAATGTCAATACTTTTACATCTACTCCACTACATCTCAGAAATTATTGTACTTTACTCCACTACAATTATTTGAAAACTTTAGTTACTAGTTACTTTGCAGATATACATTATTATATTATAAAACATACACTTTAGCCCTATTTTATACATAGACTATTTGAAAATAGCCGATCTACAAGCTGTGATGCGTTGTGAGCTTGTAGATCTAATATTTTCAAACATTTTAGTACTTTTACTTTTGGTACATTAAGTACTCAAGTAACCTTTACTTGTAACAGAGTATTTCTACAATGCAGTATTGATACTTGTCGCCGCAGAGAAAGACCTTTCATTGGCATTGTTTTTTTTCCTGTCGCCTCAGGAGGGGAAAATCGTGAAACACTCCAAGCTGTATACTGTGCAGCAAGGATACTGTTGACCTCAAATGAAGTTGTCGGGCAGTGGAAGGAGCACTTTGAGGAACTTCTGAACTTGATTAACCCACCCTATGATAAAGACAGAGCCAGAGCAAGAAGGAGGATCAACATCAATTTCCTCCCTGGAGGAAGTTTTTGCCCACTCCAGGTAGAAGAGGCCTTACCCCAAGTGAATGAGTTCAAGTATCTCAGCAATTTGTTCGAGTAAGGGGAGGACTTGATTTGATTGATAGATTGATGGATTGATTGCTTGATTGATTGGTTTATTACATTTATTATGATGGCTGTTGTAATTTCATGGAAGCAAACTCAGTGCCATGTTTTTGTTTGTTTGTGAAAATGTGAGTAAACCCAGTGCCATGATTTTTCTTTCATTTTTTTAAACATATATCTTTTTTTTTAAAACATTCATACAATTTCAACGTACTAAACAAGTGAAATGCATATTTAGGACCACAATGTAAACAGCACGTGTCCCACGTGCTGTTTACATTTCTGACTATTAGGTATTGAATCAATCAATCAATCAATCAAAAAGATCCCCCTGTTAGAGTTAGCTAATTAATTACACTCCAAAAAACACACTAAGAGTAATAAACAATATAGGATGTCAGGACCACACACACATATTGTTTCTACAACCACATATTTTGAAGTTCATGCAGGTACATTTTAAAACTCTGTAAGTTATGTATAAAGCAAGATATAATCAAATTGCGAGGGGGATACAACCTCAGGGGACCTCAGCTTCGGAGGTGGAACTCGCTCTGGTTTCACCTCCCTGCAGGTAGAGCACCTGACTATTGATGAGGCAAGACGTCCAAGCTGGCCTACAGCCAGTCCGGAGCTAATCTCGCTGGACCAATCAACGGCATATTTAAATAAACTTTTTGGGCCGATCTGACTGATATGCCCATTAATGGAGATCTCTGTATCTGGCAGTTCTTGTCCCTTTTATGACCATATATGGAGATCCCCTTTTATGCCCATATATGGAGATATCTGTATCTGGCAGTCCTTGTCCCTTGCATGCCCATATATGGAGATATCTGTCATTCCCCTTTTAGGCCCATATACGGAGATCCCTGATGGCCCTAGTATATGCCCATTTATGGGCATGCCCTCTTATGTGCCCATATATGGAGCTGACTGATTTGTTTGCTGATTCCATGATGACACATTTGGGGAACTCCTTATGGTTATGGCAGAGTCATGGTGGGAAGCCAGAGGTCCGCCCGCTGGCTGGCCCTCCCTTAAGCCAATATATATAATATAATAATATTAATATAGGATAGGATCGGTGTCCTTCACTTAAATAGGGGAATACCCATTTATGGCATATACTGATGCCATCAGCCATCTCCATATATGGGCATAAAAGGGACAAGGACTGACAGAGACAGAACCAGTTGTCCAGAACCACAGATCCGACCGGTATGCCCATACATGATTATATACTGATATATTGTACCGAACGACTTCAAACCTGGCGTGCACACTGGCAAGAACTCAAGGGAGTGTGGTGCCCGCCGTCGAGTAGTTTGGGTATCCAGTTGTCCAGAACCACCGATCTAACCAATATGGGCATTACAATATATGGGCATAAAAGGGACATGGGCAATCAGATAGAGATCATGGGAATAACAGAGACACAGACAGGTACAACAGGTACCTTAGTCTCGCGTAGCCAGACCCCACAGAAAATGAAAAACAGCGACCTCTGCTTTTCTGATATTCTGTGGAGTCTGGCAGGAGTATAATGTTAGACTAGAGCGCAGGGAAACACCGGTTTCATGTCTGCCTATAGCGCATCACTTCCGGTTGGTGCGACCATGTTTTCATTCCCACTAACAATATTTCTACACGGAACACTAACGCCACTTCTCCCAGAGAACATGGATGGTTTTGGTTATAAGCCCACTTGTTTCTATGATGAAAGAGTAATTTAAAATGTGAATATCTTTCCGTGGTTTTGTCCGCTCCGAGGACGCTATTGTTAAATTAGTTTCGGCTATTTTCGAGGGGGGGAGGGTGGATCATGGTGGATGGACATGTGAATCCCGCCCACTACATTTGATTGGGTAAAGCGCGGCCCACTTCCTGATCTGAAGGCACGCCCACTTGTATCCAATGCGCACTGGTTAGGACGAACCGCTCCGACAGATTCCACCGCAGGTCGGAATCTGTTCTTGAGAGATTACAGGTACCTTGACACCATGACTCGGACATATTGGACGGATCGGTGTGAGGGCCGCTACCTCTAGTATGGGTATAAATAGAATACAGGCAGGCATACGGGTAGAGCTGGTACTCTGCCGGGTACAATGGTACAAGGGGTATTGCACAACCAGAGGGGCATGCGTTCCTGACAGGTATCTAAATTACAATAGAAAGTGAAACTAAGACTAAAAAACATAAAATGAAACTATAACCAAGCCTTGAAAAAAGAGAAAATAAACTACTAAACCCACTTAAAAAAAGATCTAAGTCAAAACTAACTGGAGAACCATCCGGAGTGATGTGTCAAAGTCTGTCGGATTGGTGGTTGTCCAAGGAAAGAAAGAAAGGAAAATTACACAAAGCTGTGCGTGTGAGTGAGTGTGTCCCCAGCATATCCAGGGAGCCACCCGATTGGCTCAGCATGCATTACATTACAACTCAGCATGCATTACATTACATTACATTACGGTCATTTAGCAGGCGCTTTTATCCAAAGCGACTTACAATAAGTGCATTCAACATAGGTAGGGAACAAAACTACTAATCACCAGAAGTATTAAGTGCATTCTCTTCTAAAACAAGCAACTAAGAGTATACCCAGCGCTAAAGTAAAAGTGCAATATATCAGCTACCTACTTTCATAAACAGATGAGATAAAATAGGAAAATCAAATGAGCACATCACTGAGGACCCGAGGGAGTGATGAACTGAGTGGGAAATCAGTCGGATTGGTGGTTGTCCAAACAATATTGATTCAGCAAATGCCCATATCTGGAGAACCCCGACGTCATCAATATGATAGTACTGACATCATAGATGGGCCAGGACATATTTGGGAATGCTTGACACGGATCTCCATATATGGGTATACAATTAACACAGACAGACAGACCTCCATATATGGGCATAAAGGTGGCACAGACAGACAGACAGACAGACAGACACAGCAGGTGTTCTAACACCTGGTACATGAGTACAAAGGGTATTGCACAGTGCACACCCTGGTGGGCCATGCATTGCCGACTTACATCGTTCCCGAGTAGCCATGCCGGTGAAAGCGGGATAATTGCATGGGTAAAACGGGTACAACAGTGGGTAAAACAACGGGTACAACAGGGGAATGTGTTCTAAAAGGGCATCATTGCAAATGGCGCGTCATTCCCTAATTGAAGATCAGTGTGTGAGTGTGTGTGTGTGTGTGTGTGTGTGTGTGTGTGTGTGTGTGTGTGTGTGTGTGTGTGTCCGTCCGTCCGTCCGTCCGTCCGTCCGTCCGTCCGTCCGTCCGTCCGTGTTGCTGATGACTGAGTATGTGATGCGGCAAGAATGAAAAATGCAGGAAATCTCTGTGAACTGTCCAACTGATGTCAGGACTATGATGTCATATTGATGACATCAGGGATCTCCATATATGGGTATAACATGCAGCAAATGAAGCTGCATAAATGGGCGTGCCTAGGTATATATGACATCAGAACAGAGCTATGGTCAGACTATATAAGGTTTGAGTCCCAAGCGACAAGTGCGATAGAGGACAGATCGAGAGACTGTTTAGAGAGGGGGAGATATCAGGATTGTGATCATTTATAGGTAGACCAATCTTTCAGCACCTTCACTGATCTACTCAGACCCTCACAGGTCATGTGTAGCAGAAACCTGCCACTCCTTCCAGGAGCCGGATTAAAATCTTTCAAGCCTCAGCTCTTCACCTCTCCTGGGTGTCCATATGCCTTCAACACACAAGAACTCCTCCATAATCAAATGAAGAGGAGCCACGGTGAACTCTACTGTGAAATGATGAAAAAAGGGGAGATTCTTGTATCAGCAGGTCAGCAAATAACCAGCTCTATAACCATCCAGGAACACCCAGAAGAACAGCCGCCCCAGCAGAGAGGGACGGTCTTCGATTGTCCCGAGTGTTTATATGCCTTCACATCTGAGGTCTTCCTTGATAAACACATAAAGAGGAGCCACAATGACCTTTACACCGAAAAGCTGAGGAACTCTGTAGCCAGTCGGAAACAACCAGAAGGAAGCTTTGACGATAAACTGCCGCTCCTGCAAGGACCAAAGTCATGGACATATATCTCAGCAGCCCGCCAGCAAATCAAGAGCCCTGTAACCAGCCAGAAATGTGAAAAACCAGACAAATCAAGACAAATCCAGATCTCAAGATCGAATCAGGATGGACATATCTCAGCAGCCCGCCAGCAAATCAAGAGCCCTGTAACCAGCCAGAAACAGGGAGAACCAGACGAATCATTACCTCACATTCATCAACCGTTCACCAAGGCTTTGACTCAACCAGAAGTAAAGACACATCAGCTGACTTGCGTAAAAGGAAAGAAAACCCACATCTGTAAACTGTGTAATAAGAGTTTCTATCGGTCAAGCAATCAGAGTTTCAAGGAGATACATAATGTGAGCAGAAACCAGCGTCTCAATGTCGGAGACACGTCATTCCACTGTACTCAGCGTGATGAGAGTTTCAATCAGTCAGCTGATCTGAAGACTCACCAGCGTGTTCCCACTGGAAAAGAGTGTCTCCACCCTGGAGGAAACCGTCTCAAGAGTAAACAGTGTGATGACAGTTTCAGTCAGTTAGGTGACCTGAAAACACAGGAGCGTGGTCGGCACAGTGGAGAAAAACGCTTTCATTGTCAACGGTGTAACAAGAGTTTTAATTACTTAAGTATCCTAAAGCAACACCAGCATATCCACACTGGAGAAAAACCCTTCCAGTGTAAGCAGTGTGACAAGTGTTTCAATCAGTCAGGTCACCTGAAGACACACAAGTGCGTTGTTGGTGGGCATGGCCCCGTTCGAACCGTTTCCCCTGTACATGCCTTGACCCCCAATGATGACCCCCAACCCAGGCCTGGTGATATCTCTAGACCTTATTCGAACGCGTGCTCTAAACCCGGGGGGAAAAGAAAATGGAAGGATGAGGAGGAGAGCAGACCTCTCCTCCTCATCAGAGGAGGAGCAGACCTTTGGGGAGCTCAGGCTCTGAACGAGAGCCGTGCGCTAGGACGGGGAAGGTGGTACGTAGTAAGACACAAGTAGAAGACAGCAAAGCTGCGAGAAAGCGTGACAAGGCACAGGTTAAAAAGAGGAGGGCTCCAGTGAATGAACAGGTCAGCCGTAAGCCACGGTCAGAGAACGACGACGTTAGCAGATGTCAGCAGCCTCTGACTCCCAGTGATAACCCCCAACCCAGGGCAGGTGATTTCTCCTTACCTTATTCCGACGCATGCCCTGAATCCCGGGGGAAAAGAAAATGGCAGGATGAGGAGGAGAGCAGACCTTCGGGGGCCTCAGGCTCTGAACGAGAGCAATGCGCTAGTACGGGGAAGGTGATAGAAGGCAAGATACAAGTAGAAGACAGTGAAGCCGTGGGAAAGCATGACGAGGCACAGGTGAAAAAGAGGAGGGCTCCAGTGAACGAACAGGTCAGCCCTAAGCCACGGCCAGAGAACGACGACGTTAGCAGATGTCAGCAGCCTGATGAAGCAGAGATCGAATTGAATGATGAAGAGGCATTTGTGAGCCAGGCAAGAATAGAAAATGAACAGCCTGATGATGACTCATCATCTGATATCCTCATCATTGATGAGGATATCAAATCAATTGAGGAAGAAGAGGCATTTGTGAATGAACAGCCTGATGAAGCAGAGACAGAATGGGAGGATGAAGAGGACTTTGTGATAGTTGTTAGAGTAGGGAGTGTGACTTATCTGCCCGTGACCGAAGAATCGCCACCGTCTCCATCCCCTCACTGTGCACCAATATAATCTTCACCACCTCCTTCCCCCATGGCTGAGCTCTCCTTTCGGCAGATCCCTGAATGCTGGACCAACCACTAACTGATGGTTTAAGTCGACAATGAAGTATGAGATAGTTACATAAATGACATTGAAGAAATGATATTTTGCAATACACATGCTTAAAACGAGGAATATGCCTACCAACTAATCTATCTTACTATATAGCTTGGTTGAATCCTTGATTCTGATTGGTCAATCATCTCATCCTGCGATCTGTTATTTCTCCCCCTGGGTCTCAGTTATGTTTGTCATTGAAAAGGGTCATATGGTCATAGGGTCATCTTAGATCGGATCTTGTAATTGTGTTCCAAAAGTAAACAAATAAGCCCCGCAGTCACATACCTGACAGAATCGCAGGGCTGATTTGTTTATTTTTGGAACGCGGTTTCCCTATGGGATGTTCAATAGAAAAAATAGTTCCGTCACACAAGTGTAGCATGAGTGATGGCAGGACTTTGGTACTCTACTGCCTACATACTGTGGAGAATTTTTTTTTTAAAAAATTCTAAATATGCGGAAATATGTGAAGCTCATATTGTGCGCTTCACAACTTTCCGCATATTTCGCAACTTCCCGCAATTTCATCGCATAAAACTGCAAAAAAAACCTGCATATTTCATCGCAAAATTAAGGACTTTAGCCCGCATAATCAAGGATTTTTGCCTGCGTCTCTCTCTCTCTCTCTCTCTCTCTCTCTATAATTAAGGGAACACTTTGATCCCTTAATTCTTTGCAGCAGTTTATGACCGCAATTACAGGTTATGGCTATCTGGGGGTCATTGGCATTGACACGTTTGGGAACCCCTGCATTAAGTGATTCATAATTGAAAGCCTCCTATCTGGGTGTCAAAGTGTCCTTGAACAAGACAATGTACCCCTAAATACTCCCCATGAGCGGATTGGTGCTTCCACTGTCGATGTGTGAATGTGCACTATGCCGCTACCGACCCCCGCAGTGCACAGAGCTGAAGTGTGTGCTCAGTTTGGCCTCTACAACAAAGAAGACATTAAGCTCCACGCAAAATGTCGCATAATGGTGTCGCTTGCTTAAAAGAACATATCTGAAAGCAAGCAACACATTACATCATGACTCAGCATCTGTAGATTAGTCAATATTTATTAAAATAACACTTAATATATTACTTTGTCCCCCCCTTATGATGGTAATATGGGCAGGGCAAGGCTGCTCTTTTTTGTGTGCTTTTTAGCCCTTTTTCTCCCCAATTTAAAGCAGCACTAGGTGATATATTTCAAAATGATAAAGTAAAAATTTTAAGCGATAACAAACATCTTTCCATAAATGTAGAGAGTCAGGGGGGTCCCTGCTAGGGGCTTCACCGTATTACTATATATGGGGGAGACAATGAGTTTCAGCCGGGCGTTCACCCCCAAGAAATGCTCAACCATAATGTATTTTTTTGGGGCTTGTTTCCATTCTGGTCCTGTTAGTCAGGCGGGGAATTGACACTGTCTAGTTGATGATACAAGCATGACATTTGGCACAGATGACCTTAATATTATGACCCTAATTGATATAAACCTCTGGCCACGCAGAATTCCTACATTTTTCAAGATGGCCGCCAGTTTTCAAAATGGCTGCAACTGGCCCTATGTTTTGGACTTTATCACTTTGCTCGGGCTGTACATCTTTGATTGGCTCATGTTGATACAAGAGAAAAACATAACATTATAGGTTCCCATATGGCGGCATATTTTCCAATATGGCTGCCGATAAATTGCAGAAATGTGCATCTGCTTACGGTTAATAATGAGCTTGTACTCTAGCACATGTATTTGTATTAATTACCATACACATAATCCATTTATGGCACATTTTAAAGTGATTTGGTAGCTTTTTAATGACCTGGGGCAACAAACCAAGCTTTGTGCTTCTTTATTTTTATTGTCTGCGCCAGGCCGAAAGGCAAGTCGAGAGTGTATGTTTTGCACCCTGTCCGTCCGTCCGTGTGTCCGTCTATGTGTCCTGTCCGTCCTTTAGCAGCTAATCTCCGGCACCGTTGGCCCGGTCGCTGCGAAACTGTGCACACATACTCCCTGGATGCCAATTCAGAACCTCTGCCCCAATTCTTTCACATGGGCCTGTTATAGCGCCACCAGAACATATTCCTAAGCCAATAATTTGATGACCGGTGGTGGTTCCAGTAGAAAGAGTCTCCTTTGTGTCTCCTATCAGAACCGCAGCCTACCGGTCCGCTGGTCATCAAATTATTGGCTTAGGAATGCGACAAAAATAAAAAGATATCCATCCATGAATTCAAGTCTCCATGGAGTGACTAATCAATTGAAAAAAATGGGGTGAACTATACCTTTAAACTAGCAATTTAAAACAAAATATATATGAAAATGTTTACTAGGGTAATAAAATCAAGTATTCACCTTATTCCTGGCCATGGTCACTGTGGGCGTGGCCTGGTAGGGGAGTAGGGGAGCCTCATATCAATGAGTTATTAACAGTGTTGCCATGTCTGCTTGACTGCTGATAAGAAGAAATGTGGGCCTTTTTTGTGTAGTTGCTTAATTGTCTCCGCCAGGAGACTATGTTTTCACTTTCCGGACTATGTTTTCACTGCTATTCATAGGGCTGCACATGTGTCATGTGTTTCGCTAGCCAATCACAGTCCTGAATTTGCAAAGTCAGCCAATCACATTACAGTTAGTGGTGATGACACTAGCTGTAATGTGATTGGCTGATATGAAAAAAGTATCGATTTGCATTAACAATGGAAGGGTTAGGGGGTACACACATTTTTTGGTCGGTGTCCAAAACTCACTTATAGGGGGCGGCTAGACCGCCCCAAAAAAAAAATATATATTTTTTTTAAATAGCAGATCTACAAGTTCTTTTGGGCTCATTTTCTTTTGGGCTCATTTTCATAGACCTGGCCACTTGTTTCTTTTGCTAAGTCTTGCAACACATTTTTATGTCATTGGCAGAATTGGTAATTGGAAAAAAATATATTTTTTTTACGTCAGTATAAGTAAATGAGTTAATACGTAGTTGCGAGCAGGTGTTAATGCATATTTATTCAGGTGTAACATAATAGAGCTTTGACAAAAAAAAACACCTCTACAAATAAACAACACTTAGAATCTAAACAAACAACGACAATGTCATCCGTCTAATAATCAATATAATAATGAATATGCATATTTGGGGAAAAACACCTCTACAAACAAACAAAACATCTTAGAATCTAAACAATGACAAGGTCATCCGTCTATATAATATAATGAATATGCATATTAAGTGTGCGTATCTATGACTTGTCATGGTAATTATCATACATTTTTCCTACCCTGTATGAGTCCTCTTGTGTGCTTTCAGACTTGAAAGATGACTGAAGCCTGTGCCACAAACTGTGCAGCTATAGGGCTTTTCCCCTGTATGAATCCTCATGTGTTTTTTCAAACTGTTACCATGACTAAAGTGTTTGCTACAAACAGTGCAGCTAAAGGGCTTTTCCCCTGTATGAATCCTCATGTGTGTTTTCAAACTGTTACCTTGACTAAAGCGTTTGCTACAGACAGTGCAGCTAAAGGGCTTTTCCCCTGTATGAATCCTCATGTGTATCTTCAGAATGGTATTTTGAGTAAAGCCTGTGCCACAAACTGTGCAGCTATAGGGCTTTTCCCCTTTATGAATCCTCATGTGTGCTTTCAAACTGTTACCTTGACTAAAGCGTTTGCTACAGACAGTGCAGCTAAAGGGCTTTTCCCCTGTATGAATCCTCATGTGTCCTTTCAAACTGTTACTACGACTGAAGTGTTTGCTACAAGCTGTGCAGCTATAGGGCTTTTCCCCTGTGTGAATCCTCATGTGTGATTTCAGATTTGACTCTTGAGAAAAACCTTTGCTACATACTGTGCAGCTATAGGGCTTTTCCCCTTTATGAATCCTCATGTGTGTTTTCAAATTGTTACTATGACTAAAGCGTTTGCTACAGACAGTGCAGCTAAAGGGCTTTCCCCCTGTATGAATCCTCATGTGTGACTTCAAACTGCCACTATAACTAAAGCCTGTGCCACAAACTGTGCAGCTATAGGGCTTTTCCCCTGTGTGAATCCTCATGTGTCTCTTCAGATTACCCTTAGAACCACACACTTTGCCACACTCTGTACAACTAATGCCTTTCTTTCCTGTGCGACTCCTCGTGGATGGGGTTTGTACACCATTAGTTGACCCATCAGCCTCCTCTGGTCTATGAAGAGGCTCCTTCTGTTCTTTCATCTGTGGAGGCTCTGGTTCCTCCACTTTACAGACAGGGAGCTGCAGGGAGTCTAGAGGGAGGGAAGCAAAATGATAGAATATAGTGCTCAGGTTAACTGGTTTGGTAACATTTCATTTGAAGGAGTATACATAAGGCAATACAGTATGACACCTACGTTAACACTACATGTCATGATTAACATACATAACAATGTTTGTTGCAGTGTCAACTATTATAAATGTTTAATATGTTACTTTTAGGACTGGGACTAGATTAAAAAAAATCGAATTAATTAGAGGCTTTGTAATTAATTAATCGAAATTAATCGCATATCAATATTTGACCTGAGAACAGTGAGAACCAATTTTTTCAAATGGATTTTGGTACACGAGTGAATCAATGAAGAGTACATAAGCTTAGGCAACAAAGAATTGTTTCTTTTTTTTTATCAAGGTGGTACTTAACCAAGACCAACAGATCAGTGCAATTTTTGCCATAAAGTGCAGCAACTTTAGGATACATTGAAGAGATTCAGGTAGCCTATATACATTCAAGGACCTTCTGTAAACTCAACACTTCCAACCCGTTTTTTTTTTTTTTTAAAGTAAAACAATACTTTCAAGTAAATCAGAACAGTGGAAACCCTGACCATTAGAAAACATCTCTCCTGTTGCTTCAGAGGGCATAACAGTTAGTCCAAAAATCTAATCAATTTCAGTCCAACTCCCTGAATAAGGCCAGCATAAAGGCCAGTTTAAAAATGGAAGATAATTTTTCTATAATACATTTTAATAGTAGAAGCCTAAACAAAAACTTAAAAGACATAAAGGAGTATTTAACCCAGTTTGAAAAATTCAATGTTATTGCTGCATCTGAAACATGGCTTGATGAAGAAAAGATAAAAAACTCGGAGATGGAAGGCTATGAGCTATTTACAACAAATAGGACAAATACAGTTGGAGGAGGTGTTGCAATTTATGTCGATACTTCATATAAATATAGTATGGTTAAAAAAATGTCTATAAATATTGACAATCTCCTTGAATGTATCTCTGTAGAAATTGCTGTCGAGAACGCTAAAAACATAATTATTACATGTGTATATAGAACACCAGGCTCCTGCCTCGACACTTTTAATGCAAAGCTTGACAGCATGCTTGGCAGCATTGATGCAAACAAGGTACATATAACTTGTGGCGATTTCAATATCGATATTTTGAATCCCCATGGACACAGCAAAACAAACAATTTTATCGACACTATGTATAGTAATAATTTATTCCCTGTAATTACCAAACCCAGCAGAATAACTACTGAAACAGCAACACTGATTGATAACATTTTTACAAACAACATAGAAAGCCAAATAACAGCCGGACTACTTATCAATGATATAACTGACCATCTCCCAGTTTTTGCATTTTTCCAAAACCTTAAAAAGAACACTGGAAATAAAAATCACACCTATGTAGTAACCCGTAAAAGATCACCGGAAGCCATAACAGCACTCAAAGCAGACCTGACTTCCCAATCTTGGAGTCATGTATATGCAGCAAAGGAGCCTAATAAAGCCTATGATGCTTTCCTGTCTATTTTTATGAAACTATATGACAAACACTGTCCCTTGAAAAAGTCTACTAACAAAAAATACTCAAAACAGGAAAAGCCCTGGATCACGAAAGGGATCCAGAACGCTTGTAAAAAGCAGAATTCATTATATAGGCTATTCCTGAAGGACAGAAACAAAACTACAGAAACTAGATACAAGTCATATAAAAACAAACTAACAAATATAATAAGAACCAGTAAAAAAGACTATTTCCATAAGTTACTTGATCAGCACAGAAATAACATAAAAGAGACATGGAAAATATTAAATGGCTTAATTAAAAAGAGTACCAGTAAAGCTGAACATCCAAACTTCTTTAAAAAAAAACGAGAATATTATAGACAATGAAATGGAGATTGTAAACGAATGTAATGACTTTTTTGTTAATGTAGGGCCCAAACTTGCCGGGGAAATTGAGGAGCAGAGAGAACGAAACGGTCTAGATGAAAGACTTGTCCAGATGAACCAACATTCTATCTTTATTGGTGGTGTTAACGAACATGAAGTTCTAAAAATTGTACATAAATTTAAAAACAAAAAATCTACCGACAGTACCAACATTGATATGATGATTATAAAAGAAATAATTGAAACCATCGTAACACCTTTCACTTATATTTGCAATTTATCCTTTCTAACTGGCATTTTCCCAAATAACATGAAAACCGCTAAAGTTATACCCATATTTAAAAATGGGGACAAAAAACTATTTAACAACTACAGACCAATCTCACTGCTATCTCAACTCTCAAAGATTTTAGAAAAGCTCTTTGTAGAAAGGCTTGATTCTTTCATCGATAAACATCACCTGTTAACAGAACATCAGTATGGTTTCAGAGCCAACAGATCCACCACAATGGCAGTGGTTGAACTCACGGAAAACATATCAACAGCTATAAATAATAAGGAATACATGGTGGGGGTCTTCATTGATTTGCAAAAAGCTTTCGATACAATAGATCACAACATATTGTTCAAGAAATTATATCGCTATGGTATTCGAGGAATCGCCCTCTCTTGGCTCAAAAGCTACCTTTCAAATCGAACGCAATATGTTCATCTAAATCAGGGGTGGCAAACTGGTGTTTCGCGGGCCAATTCCGGCCCGCGACGTCGTCAAATCTGGCCCTTGAGGTGATTTGAAAAAACGGCATTTAATACTACCTCTAATGGAAAAAAAAACAAGAGAGAAAAAAAAAAGGCAGAAAAAACGCCAGCGCCCGCCAGTTCCTTACTGAGGCTCCTGGGGGTTGAATACTGGACAAACTTGTTATGTGAGAACAATGGCCAAGCTGTGAAGCCACAGCCACGGTCATTAACATACAGAGGACCATCACCATTCAACTCTACCTGTACTGGAGAGAGCGCTTGTTCAACAGCATCACAAATCCGGTAAAACACCGTTGTTTGTTTGGAGAAGTATATACCAGTTGCGTCTCTCATTTGGAGGAGTAGAGAGTGGCTGCATTCCTCCCATTAGTAGCCTAAGATAACCAGCGACAGTTAAGAGCCTGCGCAGGGCAAAATAATTAACACCAGCTGTGAACGCTTGACTGTGTGTGTGTCGGTGTGTGTGTGTGTGTGTGTGTGTGTGTGTGTGTGTGTGTGTGTGTGTGTGTGTGTGTGTGTGTGTGTGTGTGTGTGTGTGTGTGTGTGTGTGTGTCAGTTTTAGTCCGTTTTTTGGTGCGCAACATAGCCCTCGTTTAAGTCACTTGCTTTCACCTGCTGTTGCTGTGCGGAGAGTGCGCAACAGGGCATATCTCCGCCAAGCCAGGGTGACCAACAGGCCCATGAAATTCATATGCAGGCATAGTAGCCAATTAGAATGAAATCTGCAAAAACTGACTCATATACTGATACAGAACCATATATTGGCTATATATTATCGTTGGAAATCTTGTATGTTCCTTTTTTTATAATTATTTAAAACAATTTAAAATCGTGCAAATAGCCATAATTACAACACCAAAGGCCAAGTGGCCTTGCCCCTAAAATGACGAAATTCCAGGCCTGAACTGCAGACATTATATTGCCTTTTGTTAGGCTATTCAATTTTAGTTTTAATTTCTTGAAATCATATTTATTTAATTTGCAACTGTATGGCATGCTAAGGTTTTGAGACATATTGTATTATATTACTACACAATAGTAAATAAATAATTCTAAAAATATGCTTTAAATAACTGATCTATGGATTATAGTTATGATAAGTGTTGCCATAATCACGTAGCTCTACAACAGAGGCATAGCCATGACAGCAATGGTACAAAATAATATTTAAGAAAATGTATATATATATTTTTTAAATAATCATTTATTTTCAGCCATTCGGCCAAGTGTTTCCTATATTCGGTATTCGGTTTCGGCCAAGAATTTGATATACTGTATAGCAGTGACTCAGGTGTAGTGAAGTAGAAGTAAAAGTACTGGAAATACTCTAGTAAAGTAAAAATACCTCAAATCTTTACAGTACTTGAGTAAATGTAATTAGTTACTTTACACCACTGTTGTTCTATGAATCTAATTATTTAACCACCCACTTCAAATTGAATTATTCAACTTAAAATGGTTTATTATTATTATTATTATTATTATTATTATTATTACAAATTGCATTGTTTGTTTTTAATGTCAATAAGTAAAGTAGCTATTCTTCTTAATACATTTAAAAAAAAAGTGATATGCATAGTTAGTAGCAGTGTCTGAGTGCGTGTGAGTGCGTGTGAGCGCGCATGTGCGCCCGCAACTGGTTCCGGCCCCCATCAAGTCGCCATTTGACCAATCCGGCCCTCACCCCAAAATGAGTTTGCCACCCCTGATCTAAATGGTGTTAGCTCTGAAACCCTACCAATAACTTTTGGAGTTCCACAAGGCTCAGTCCTTGGCCCCAAGTTGTTTATTCTCTACATAAATGATATCTGTGATGCCCTAAATGATCTTAAATGTGTCCTATTTGCGGATGACACCAGCTTGTACTGCTCTGGATCCGACCTTGAACACCTCCTGCAGGTAGTGGAAGAAGACCTAAAATTACTAAAAAAGTGGTTCGATATAAATAAATTATCATTAAACATCAATAAAACCAAATTCATTATCTTTGGAAACAAAAAATACATGCACCAGTCAAATTAACTATTAACAGTATGGAAATTGAACAAACAACCCATATAAAATTCCTAGGAATGATCATAGACAACAAACTTACCTGGAAACCCCATATTGACAACGTTAAAACAAAAATATCTAAAATAATTGCAATCTTATATAAAATGAAATACATCCTAAATAAAAAATCACTCCAGACACTGTACAATTCTCTACTCTTGCCATACCTAACACACTGTGTTGAAATCTGGGGAAACACCTACAAAACTATAATGCAACCTATTTTCATTTTACAAAAAAAAGCAATAAGAATTGTCAACCAGACAGACTACTATGCATCAACAGACCCACTATTCTATACCAACCGAACCTTGAAAATAGAAGATCTAGCTAAACTCAACATCGGGGCAATAATGTACAAAGCACACCACAGGTCTCTTCCTTTCCGAATGCAGGAGTTGTTTGAGCGGAGAAAGAGCAAATACGAACTGAGGGGTACTGCCATATTTAAAAATTAATTTGCTAGAATAAATGCCAAAGAAAGATCCTTATCGGTCACTGCAGTAAATGTATGGAATAAATTAGATGCTGTACTTAAAAACTGTAACTCCTTAAAACAATTTAAGAGAATATTTAAAGAAAAGTTGCTTGATAAATATAGAGAAATAATATAATGATCCAGCTATACATACTTATAAACATAATGTGTATACATCATTATGTTCTCTATACTACATTAAGATGTGAAACCACACAAATGCAACAAAGATTGTATGTTCACACTGTATGTGAAGTAACCACTTCATATATAGTAAACATTTAAATGTGAAAGTGTGTATGTGCGTGTGTGTGTGTGTGTGTGTGTGTGTGTGTGTGTGTGTGTGTGTGTGTGTGTGTGTGTGTGTGCGTGCGCGTGCGAGTGTGTGTGTGTGTGTGTGTGTGTGTGTGTGTGTGTGTGTGTGTGTGTGTGTGTGTGTGTGTGTGTGTGTGTGCATGTGCGTGTGTTTTGACGGGCACGTCAATGCAAACTAAAAGAAAAAGAGTGTCTTCTAAAGAAATAGACACAAAGTCAAAGCTGTTTACAAACACGTTTATCTGTATTTTCCCCAGTTTGTTTCATTTTTGTTTAGTATTTCTCTCTGAGAAATGTAACACTCTGCAATGCTTAAGTTATTTTGATTTTTGTTTCTTTACCAAACTTATAATTTGTTTACATTATTAGTAGGGTGGGCATAATAAGCTTCGGCTTCAGCCCTCACCTTTTCGGTCTATGAACAATGTCTTGTATTCTATGCTGTAATGTATATGTTTTTCCGAATGACCGAGATGAAATAAACTAACTAACTAACTAACTAATAATAAACAGTTCAACATAAAATGCCATTTAAAATGGTAAAAAAAAAAAAAAAAAAGTGACCTCAATCCCTCCTATTCCTCCAATATCCTGACAATATCTCTGTTGCAAAACATAGGCCATAACCGATCAACATTTTAGTGACAGGCTGCCCTCTTCTTTTGAACAATGTGACCTGCCAGTGAGAAAAGTATCTCACAAGGGACAGAAGTGTCAGGGCTGCCCAGATACTTGCGTGCCAGGGCAGAAAGCTGTGGATGGGCCCCTGCATGAGTGGACCACCACTGCAGTTGGCAGTCTGTCTCACTGATGGTGGGCTCATCTCTGTAGCGGCTCAGAGCCATGTTGGGCCGCCCTTCATCCTCTGATTCAGAGTCTGAATTAAACAACAGGAGGCTCCTCTTCCTTGCTGGCTCCTCTGTGGGTTCTGGAGTGGCTCTGTCAGGTTCTTCTAGCAGCAGTGCCTCAACGCTGGTCCACACCCCTTCTCGCTCTCCTCTTGGTAGACACTTTAGGTCCTTAAAGCGCGGGTCGAGTGCTGTAGCCATCGTGAGCCATCCATGGTTGAGTGTATCTTTGCGTTGAGACAGGTCCTTTGTGAAGGCAGCCTTGAACCTCACCACGTAGGCTGGGTCGTCATCTGAGACCTCCATGATGTGGGTCAGGTGGCGGAGAGAAGGTAACACCACACAGCATGAGACATAAGTCTCACCCCCAAGGAGCTCAGTCAAGTATCTGCAGTGGATAGTTTAGGAAAGTGATTTAATTATTGGACCAATTAATAGTAGATTCAAATTGCATATTTAAAAAAACAGTAGCAACTTTATACTATAGTCAAAGTGAAATCGATATTCCGTACGTACCATTTTGAAAAAGCAATTTCATTTATATTGCACTATTCACACTATTCACAAAGCTTTTCAAGGGACAGTAACTTGTAATGAATCCCATTAATAAAACAGTTGGTGGGTGTTTACCTGCATGGCTCAAGGAGGGTCTCCAGCCTCTGCAGTTTGTCCCACTCTGCTGTAGTCAACATGGTTAGCTTGTGCTTCTGTTTGGCTAGAGTAGCCTTCACAGCCTCTTGGTTCTTCAACAGACGAGATATCATAAACAGTGTTGAATTCCACCTTGTGGACACGTCCTGTATCAGTGGCTCTTTTTCTTGTCCATTTTCTTTTTGCTCCTGGTGCAGTTCCTCTGTGTTTGAGGGGCTGTGTTTAAAGTGCCCCACTATCTTGCAACATTTTGCCAATGTGGCTGTAAACCCACTGTCACCAAGGCAAACAGTGATGGTCCTCTGCAACACGTGAGCAACACACGGCATGTGCTGGAATGTGAACTGTCTCACTGCAGCAGTCATGGTTCGGGCACTGTCTGTTCCGATTGTGGTGACCTTTTGTGTGACTTCCCAGGCCTCTGCCACAGATTCAAAATCCCCTGCCAAGTTTTCAGCAAAGTGCCTGGTGGCGGTCTTCTGGATGGTCAAGGCAAAAGACGCCACTTGATGTCAATAAAGTGTGCCGTCACACCGAGGTAATTTGAATTGCTTACCGAGGTCCAATGATCCCCAGTCAGAGCAACACATTCGGCTTCCTCCATTAAATTCTCCTTTTCTATCTTTTCAGTCTCATAAAGCTGCTGGATTCTGTTTGACATTGTCTTTCTGCATGGCAGCTCATATGTCGTGTCAGACGACACAATCTGCAGCACCTTTTACATCCTTGATCTTCTACCACCGCAAGTGGTCTACAGTCGACTGAAATCCAGTGAGCCAGAGAGTTTGTTATTTTTTTCAGACGTGGACTTACTCATCCTGGCTCTGAAACTACTCATCTGGTCGAGTGTGGGTTGGGTGTGGGTTACCTTCCACACTAGCTGCAACATGTTTTGCCCTAAGGTGATACCGGAGGCTTGACGTGCTGCGGTGATATGCACATTATTGTTTGCATAATTTGCACACAACCGCGTTTTTACCCACGCTTCCATCCGTCCGTTTTTTAAAACAAAATTTCCCATCCATGGGCCAACCAAAGCTGTCTCATCGGCGTCTTCATTCATGTTTCACTTTCATGCACTGTGTTGACTGGGGTTTGTTGTTGTCGGAGAACCATGCCCGTCAGTTGGTGCACCGGGATGATCGGTCCGTCAGAAACTCATCCCGTGAGAAACGTTCCGTGGTGCAAAAATACATGTGATTAAAATGTTTTTAACGCGATATTTTTTCTGTAATTAATTGATTGAAATTAACGCGCTAAAGTCCCGGCCCTGGTTACTTTCAATTTCAAGTTGACACATCCTCTATGCTCTATGAGTTGCATTGTGGCCAGTTGACAAATACCGTTGACAAATATTGCGACACATTGTGAGGTTGTAGATCTGCTATTTTCAAAGGATTTTTAATTCTATACATTTGAAAACTTGTGAAACGGGACATTATGTGTAACGAGTATTTAAACTTTTGGTACTTTAAGTATACGTTGATGTAAATATTTTTGTACTTTTACTCAAGTACATTTTCACACAAGGGCTGCAACTATCATCATCATCATATAATTGATTTACTTTGTGATTATTCTTTTGATTACTTTTTGGATTAATCGAATAATCTTGAAGCATTTTTTTTCATAAACTATATCTATCAACAAACTGATGAAAAAAAAACATTTCTTTTTAAATAATTGACTACATTGATTAATCTGATTAAGCCCATGTTATGCTTTGTCAAACATTGTTGTGCATAAATAGGGAAAATAGCTGATCTACACACTCTTGTTTCGCCCATAGAAATAAATGATCCTATATTAAAATTCGGCCATAAAATAGATTATTGTTCTTATCGCTTAAATGGAACAGTTCCATCTCTTTGTAGAAGGAAACGACCAGTAGAAAAAATCAGTACATACCTATCCTGTTCAACTTTACTACAGGTTGCAGCATTGCATCAAGAAGCCTCTGGTCCATCTCTCACTGTAACTGTAACAACGTTGAATGTCTCCCCCATGTGGTGGTCTCTGGAAATCACCGGTAGGAAAAAAAGTTATCATTCAACAAATGTACATAACTAGAGGTCCGGGCGCCTGCCACCTAGCCGCGCACGGGGCTCTAGTGAGGGCTCGCTTATTTTGGGGTTACAAAATCGTGGGATAAAAATTCTAATTAATAAAAGAAAAAAAATACATCAAGGACCCCCTGGGTGTCCGCAGACCCCCTGGGAGTCTTGGGACCCCCGCGAAACATTGCGGACCCCTTGGGGGTACCTGGAGATTCTGGGGGTCCCTGGAGACCTAGTATGGTCTAGCTCAGAGATTAACCCTGCAAGACCCGCTGTTGTAATAATACATTTGTATTTTATCAAAAAAAAGTGTATAGATCATTTGTTTTCCTGTTATTTTTTCACCTAAACATCATCAATGGATCATATTGTTTAGTCTTGCAATGTCAGTGGCCAGGATATTTGCATATAAATACCCCCCACAGAGGCAGGAAATGTCACAACTTGAAAAACCTTCAAGGAAGAAAAAATCTCTTTTTCACTGGACAGGATTCCTCACAAAAAAGTAAGTAAAATGTCTGTAATATTTTTTTTGGGTGATCATTAGAATGTATAGAACATGTACATGTTGTTATTGTGAAAGATATCCCCCAAATGTAAATTAGAGCATGCTTTATACTTGTTGTATTTTTACAACATTGGGTCATGGTGGTAGCAAATAGCAATGCACCTGTTTATCTGGCAGAGTGGAATGGAGTGGAATATTATTAGTTTTCACAATACATTTTGTAACCAATTGTGCTCGAAGACAAATATACTGCATTAGCTTATAACATTTCATTGCCTATAATGTTTTAGCAAAACATTTTGGTAAAGTTTGTGATTAGCAATCAGTGTATGTTCATTTTTCATAAGGGAGTTGCCCAGTTAAGACTCTCTCATCATTGTTCATGTGATGGGTGTTGGGGATTGCCCACTTACTGCCATCCTCAATCCCATTGTTAGGCTAAGCACTATCAGTGATGATGGTGCTTAGCCTTTGTGAGGATAAGCAAAGCACAATAGGTTGGCCAGACAGTATTGTGTGACTTGTGAAATATGTACCTGCAGTGAGATGTGCTACTAATGTACTAAAGGTATATCTTTATTTTCATTTCAGAATGCCACAAGCACGGAGAGAGCCTTGCTTCACTGCAAGGGATGTGTTGGATATTGTAATTAATGGAGAGAGTGATTTGGATATCGACTCAAACAAATACAAAATCTTAAAAATATGGCTTATTGATGTTATTATTCATAATGTACTGTTCTGAGGCCAAATATTATTCATAATGTATACTGTTCTGAGGCCAAATAATAACCATAACCATTTAAATGAACCCTTAAGTTGTTTTAGTGAAGTATATAGACATTTGCCATATTATTCTGACAGTGAGTAAAAATGGCCTATAGGAAATTCTGCTACCCATTAGACCCAATGTTGTAATATTACAACATTTCAATAAAACCTTACGAAAACTTTTTTTTTTTTAAAACATTATATTTTCCTCTCCAAAGTACTCCTACAACACCATCTGAAAGGTTGAAACATTTGCAAACAACAGATGCAAACGAATTGTGTGTGTGCATTGCTTGTTGGTCGCGCAACCTAGCAACCCTGGGCTGAGGCACACAACACATGGCGAATGCCCACACGGTTGCGTGTGCACCCAGGCAGACACAGAGCCACAGAAAAGCCACAGGCACGCGCATGCGCACCTTTGCCAATTATAATATATAGGGATTGTAATATAGGGATGCCACATAACTGAAGAGCTTCAGCAATGCTTTGGTAGTTTTCTGGTCAATCAAAGTCACATTTTAATCAAATCAAACTATTGCAGACTGCCGACAGACTCTCTCTCTCGCCAGGAGAATATAAGACCAGTGAAACTGGGGCCAAAACAAATAAACAAGGTTGTCCACATGACAAAGAAAGAGTCGACGCCTTTCTAGAAGTTTAGAACTTCCTTGAAGGAAATGACGAACAGATCACAATCAATGATCGTGTTAATCGAATGGATGACAATCTCAAAGGATCAGAACTTGAAGCATATACTGTAGCTACAAATACATGAAAGTTAGACTGGTGGAACACTTTGGTGACAAAATAACACAACAACACAAATGTAATTACCTTCAGGATTACAGCCAAAGTGATCCTTCAGGACTTTTATGCTCATAGGGAAGATGATACTGAAAAAAAGAAGAATAATTGAAACTGCAGCCAAACTGACTGCAGTCAAAGATGACATCAAATTGGTTGAAACCTCCCATGACATATATCCTGACTGTGATGTACTTAAGTCTGCAGGAGGCCAAAGACTTTCTTCCAGAAAGCCTCAAGGTTCTACTGAAAGGGCTGCTCATAGGCAAAGACATAGGCATGACAACTGCCTCCATCGGAAAGACAATCATGCAGGCAACCAGACCAAAAGTAATTCTAGCTACACTGCAGATTGGTCTTGGCGTCCAGCTCCACCACCATATACCGAGAGCAGCAATCCCATCCACAAGGCAAAGGTCACCCAAAGTGTTCATGGTGGGGAGAATTCCAATCCTGATCCACAGGGAAGTAAGGCATGGAAAAACACAAGTGACATACCAGAGGCTTTTGACTATGATGGCACAGGACCAGACGGCAGACCTAGACCTCATATGGAAGACATCCTGTTTGCCTCACCAAGGCCATCATGGTCTGGGATGATGCAGGTTGTACAGCATGGCACTCACCAGGTAAATCATCCTTTGTCTTTCTTCCAATGATTGACATGAGCCCCAGTGACCCTACATGTATCTACTCCACACTCAAGTTTAAATGTGAGCATGCCCACCGTCACAATGCTACCCCAATCGTCACTTTTGAACAACCACTCTGGTGGAAGGCCATGCTCATTATCGAAGCGGAGCCAGAGGGAAGCAAATTGTGAAACATAGTCCTAAGGCTAGGGGGCTTCCACACCAAAATGGGTTTTGTAGGTTCCATTGGGCATCTCATGGCTGGTACTGGGTTGCAAGAAGTGATGGAGCTTGTCTATGCTGCCAATGCTGTGGGACACATGATGACAGGGAAGGCAGTTGCAAGAGCTGTGCACACCTCCTTATCGATGGCTGCTGTCCTCTATGCACAGTTGATGGAGGGATTAGTGTCTGCAGAGAAGGTTTGCAATGCCTTAGAATAAAGGAACAACTCAAAAGCAAAACCGAATCCTTGAAATCCTCTAGCAGGACTGCTGCCCTGTGGTTACGGTACATGGATATGGTAGACATACTTCGAAGGTTTCTGAGAGCTGAACGTTCTGGGAATTGGGCATTGCACCTTGAGGCAATATCAGAAATGCTTGGTTTCATGGAAGCATCTGGGCACAATCTCTACACTAAATCTCCTCGGATCTATGTGAAGCGAATGTGCAAGCTCCAGGTGGATCACCCAGATGTCTACCAGAAATTTGAAGAGGGATTCCATGTAGTCGGACGAAGTGAGGAGTGAGGAGTATGAAAACCAGTGGTGGCCTCACAAGAGGGCGAGGGATGACAGAGGTGAAACGTTTGACATGGCTGCTCTCCATGCCAGCTTACGCAGAAGTCAACATTTCTATGCAAGAGCTGGCAGGGGTGAACCGAAGCACTAGCGAGCAGAACACGGACCTGACAGATGCAAGACAAGCATGTGATATGAAGGACACACTCACAGTTCCAAGAAAGACATAATTTATGCTCAGATCCAAGCTAGCGAAGTATCTCCACAGGGGGCCATGCACAACCTTCTGTGAATGTCGATGCAGCCAAGGCCATCGGAAACACCATCTTAGCCAGCATGGATGGACAGAATATTGATGTGTACTCATTCAAGAAGAGGATTCAGACAATCACCATGACGACAAAATCTTCATTGAAGATTGATGGTGAAGCAGTGCACATGGATCCTCATCTACTTTTCCAGCGACTCACACTTGCTGCAAAGGATTCACAAGACCTGCCATCAGTGTTTAAGTATGAGCTGTGCAGTCATCCTCCAGCACTGTTTGATACCTCCCTGATGCTTCGACAGCCACAGAAGCCAGTGCTAGCAGATGCCAGCTGGGCGCTCAATACACCGGACCTTCCAGGAGTCAGGCCATTGTAGTCAGTGGGACTGGTAACCGGTGCGCTTAGCGACACCGCCCCTTTAAGAGCACTATATGAGTCAACTGGCCAGGCAGAGTGTCAGACTGCGTTTGTCCAGGTTCCCCGCCCACTTCCTTGTTCACGGCGGGTCGTTTGTATGTGTGCTCATAGCGTCGAGGTAAGCCTTGTTTTAATGACCTAGCGTTACCTGTTTTTAGTTTTAAGTCAACAGTTTATTTATATACATGTTTATCTTTTCTTTGTTAGAAGACGTGCGTCAAAGCGCCGAACTAGAGCCCTGTTAGTGTGTGTGTGTGTGTGTGTGTGTGCGTTCACACACGGGTCTAGAGGTAGGCTGTCTCTTTGTGTTGCAACAGTACAACTCGTTTTATGAATGAAATTAATGAGTTCTCACGCTGGTTTTGTCTATACATGTCTATTTTGTCATACAGGCGGTGCTAGGACAAAGCTGGCCGTTTACACTGTGTTGCACCGACAACAACCTGGGCATTCCCTCACATGTTAACAGGGTATGTGTTGATTTTGAGGATAAACTTTGTAAAGTATATTGAATGCATTTTACTGGTACTGGTGAATTGTTGTAGATCTTTGGTTGATGCCGATGTGGTAGGCAGAATGTGATTCTGATTGCAACCAGGCATCAGCAGAACATCTATAGCACCAGGGTAGAGCGTGAGACTAATTCAATGTTTTGTTTTTATTACAGCTTGTGCCTGTGTACTGTTGACCGCTGTTCTTTTAACCTTTTTGTTTTTATGTTTTATGTTGCTACCTTTTTATTAGTTGAGCACTGTTTAGTCAGATGCTACAGCCCCTGCGGCTATAAACGTTACAACAAGCTGTCTAACCAACCACAGGTTTAATTCGGCTACGGCCTGAGACAGATAAGATACTTGGCTAATAGTTATACTGCAGATTGGCACTTAATTGATTGCTGTCTCTTTTTGTGGTGTTCATGGCTTTTGGCCTTTTTGAGTGTACATTTGCAGTGATCTTTAATGCCAAATTACACATGGCTCTGGTTGTTTATATCTTGCTGATTTGCAGTGTTTAACTAGGGTGTGCAGACTTCAATGAGTAGGCCTACATTTCAGTACAGCTATTTGGCCAAGCTTTTTGTCTCTTTAGTAGCCCTATGCACTTTAGTACTGGTTGACATGTGGACAGAGTTTTTAATCATTAAAGCTACCAATACATTGTACTTTATCGATTGTGAATAAATATATATTTTGCATTCCAAACCGACCATTATTTGTTCACTCAAACTGAACGCTTACCTTTGGGGAAGTTAACTGGATATAATAACGTACCTCGGGTCTCCCACCCTGTAATTGGGAGTGGCGTAGTCACACTGTGTATAAAGGAGTACTTGGTGACTCCATCTGGTTACACCATGTTCAGAATGTGCTGGATGGTGGAGCACTTATTCAGCGCATCCTGTGGACACGTGGATCCACTTACATGGACATCCGCAAGTGGTACGGCGAGTATGTCACAAAACACTATGGCAAGGCAGTTGTCGTATTTGACGGTTATGAGGGCACATCCACCAAAGACATGACACACCAAAGGCGAGTAGATGGGAGAACTGGAGCAACTGTAAGCATGGAGGAGTAGGCCTACATGCCTGTTTCAATGCAAAAAGATGTGTTCCTTGCAAACAACGCAAACAAGCAGCAGTTCATCAACAGGCTTAGTGGTCACCTACAGACAAAGAACTGTCAGACATACCATGCCCCAGGTGATGCTGATCTCCTAATAGAACAAAAAGCAGTAGAGTCTGCGACCACATACCGTGGTCATTGGTCATACAACCTCATCTTCAACCCTGAGCTGAAAAAGAGCATGAAGAAGCCACATGTCTGGAACAATCAATTCTCTGAAACAGCAACTGGGTCCCAATGTGTGCAATCACATCCTCTTCATCCACGCAGTAGCTGGGTGTGACACAACCTGCTTTATGGCATTGGAAAAGCAGCTCCCCTCAGAAAATGTGCAAACATCAGTGACTTCCGTGAGCAAGCTACAGTGTTTGACACAGTCAGCTTCCACAGTAGAGGTTGTGTCAGCAGGAGAGAAGGCTTTAGTTTGCCTGTACAATGGGAAGTCTGGAGGGACTTGACTCACTAAGATACAAGCGCTTCTGTGAGAAGGTGGCACCTCTCATGTCAAGCCAGAGAGTCTGCCACCTACAGCAGCAGCAGCAAAGTACCACAGTCTCTGTGTGTACTAGGGATGGAGCTCGAAAACCGGGTCCATTATATACCCGGGCATGAATTTATCGAGACCCGGTTTTCGATAAGCTTTAGGCTTGTCGAGCCTGTTATCGAGTGTAGCGGCCCATGACGTCATGTCTAAACTATCAAAACAAGAGGCGATCAAGAAATAAATCTGATCACCCACGCTGGCACAAACATGTTGGTCTAAAAGTGTATTGATAGCTGCAAGTTGTGCCAAACAGCGCTGCCCGGAGCGTGTCCGTCCCTCAGTCTATCGTTGCCGAAAATGGCAGATCTACAAGCTCACAACGTGGTGCGAACAGACGCGGTGTGAGCTTGGAGATCGGCCATGTTTGGTGCGTGACACCGTCGTACGATGAAGTATACATTGCGCTTTTAAAGTGACAGTACACACATTAACCGTTTCTTCAATATTATTTTCCAAAAGTAAAAAGGTCACTTGCCTTCTGTCTGTTAAAAAAGTACTGTATTTGAAGGCCCTAGTAAAATGTAGTGCAAGTGATATATTTTGGTTAAAACAAAGAAAAAAGAATAGAAAAAATAACTATGCATTTTTTGTTTATAAAAAGTTGAAGAGACATGGAGATTTTATAGTAATTATTACAGTACTATTCATAATATAAAGCCATTTAACACTTATTGCATATTATATGAATGGTTGTTTTAATGATAGGCAAAAATATTTTTTGCTTTTGTCATCTGTCATTTAATTTTAGATAGTGGTCAGCCACAAACTCACTGTCACAACTGGCCAATAAAAAAAGATACCGGTTCTGTTCAGAATTATTCGCCTCACGTCTTTTTTCTTAATAATAGAAAAAGATCGATAGTGGGCTCGATAAAAGCTCGGTTCGATAAGCAGGCTTGATAAGGTGCTCATTATCAATAAAAAATAACGAGCTCCATCCCTAGTGTGTACTACCAAGTGCAGCAGTGGAAGGGAACTGCATGTGAGCTCCTGCCACAAGAATGGGCATGGAAAGAGAATGATGGGGAGCTTGTCCCCATCCAGACGAACATACCTCCAGCGCCACAGGAACTACTACGGGTCATCAGATGCACACGGCAGCAGCCTGAGGTGCACGTGCAAGAAGCATGACATTGACTGCTCTGTTCCATGTGCAAACTGCAAAGAAACGGGATGTGCAAACTCATGTCTGGCTGAAAGTGATGACGATGAAGAATAGTTTAAATATGACATTGTTTTTTAAAACTTTAAGGTTTTGTAATGTTAAATCTGTGTGTGTTTATAATTTTACCTCTTGTTTGATTCATAAACTTTTGTTGGATTTTCTATTCAATTTGTGTGAGGTGTCCCTTTTTTTAAGAATTTCCTTTTTCACCATCAATGTACTGCATCCAACACAGTTTGTAGTTAATTCTGCAGAGTATTGAAGCTTTTGTTTTGACATCAGCTAAGAAAACTTCCATAAATCCATTGTTTAACTTTGGCGTCGATGGGAAGGTGTGACATCACCTATTTGCTATTTCAGCATTATGTTCCACCACTGGGATTTCTTAGGACTTTTGATACGTTATTACTAACATATCGTTGCTGTCCAGCAGAAACCAGCTAACTCCATATTTCCACTTTTGCATTTTTTCAGTCAGTGCTATAGAACACCCTTTACGTCTGTGTGTTGGTGAAAAAAATATTGAACCAATGAAAAGTATTAAAAAGTGCTCCTGACAAAACCAGCTAACTCCATTGGATCCTCAAACCTCTACAACTCTACAACACAGCCAGGACCAACCTGAGAAGAGGCATCAGAGAGGCCAAGTCGGACTACAGGAGGAAGATAGAGGACCATCTGGACAGCAACAACAGCAGGCAGGTGTGGCAGGGAGTCCAGCATCTCACCAACTACAGGACCACCCTCGGAGCTGTTGAAGGTGACGCCCCGTTGGCAGAGGAGCTGAACACCTTCTTTGCCCGTTTCGAGGCAGAGCCACCTGAGACAGCCACCACGTCACACCCCACGGTCCACAGCAGCTTCACCTTCACTGTCGAGGAGCATGAAGTGAGGCGCACGCTGAGGGCCATCAACCCGAGGAAGGCTGCGGGTCCCGACGGCGTCACAGGACGTGTGCTGAAGGACTGCGCAGACCAGCTGGCTGGGGTCTTCACCAGGATCTACAACCAGTCCCTCGCCCAGTCCACTGTCCCACCCTGTCTAAAAACCTCCATTATAGTCCCCCTGCCCAAGAAACGCCATATCTCCAGTCTAAATGACTACCGGCCAGTCGCACTCACACCAGTGGTGATGAAGTGTTTTGAAAAGCTGGTCCGGGGTCACATCACATCACTCCTGCCCCGAGGCTTTGACCCCCACCAGTTTGCGTACAGGGCCAACAGATCCACAGAGGACGCTGTAGCCACAGCCCTCCATGCTGCACTGTCCCACCTGGAGCAGAGGGGGAGCTATGTGAGGATGCTCTTTGTGGATTTTAGCTCTGCATTCAACACCATCCTTCCCCACAGACTGGTGGACATACTGCGGGACCTGGGATTTCCACATAACACCTGCATGTGGATTAAGAGTTTTTTGTCCGACCGCAGCCAGAGGGTGAGAGTGGGCCGTCACACGTCCACCTCCCTCAGCCTCAGTACCGGCTCCCCACAGGGCTGTGTACTGAGCCCACTGCTCTACACCCTCTACACACACAACTGCACCCCCGCCCACCGCAGCAACACCATGGTGAAGTTTGCGGATGACACCACAGTAGTAGGGCTCATCTCCAAAGGGAATGAGTCTGCCTACAGGGATGAAGTGGGGCAGCTGTCTGAGTGGTGCAGAGGAAACAACCTGCTCCTAAACACTGCTAAGACCCAGGAAATGGTCATCGACTACAGGATAAATAAAACGGACATTCTACCACTGATCATCAATGGGGACTGTGTGGAGAGGGTGGCCTCCTTTCGCTTCCTGGGAGTCCACATGGAGGAGGGCTTGACCTGGACTGTGAACACCTCGGAGCTGCTGAAAAAGGCCCAGCAGAGACTGTACTTCCTGAGGGTACTCAGGGGTAACAACATCACACAGAGACTGCTGGTGTCCTTCTATCGTTGCTCCGTGGAGAGCATTCTAACGTACTGCATATGCGTGTGGTACAACAGCTGCACGGCAGATCAGAGGAAAAAGCTCCAGAGGGTCATTAACACAGCACAGAAGATCATTGGCTGCCCTCTGCCCTCACTCGAACACCTACACAGATCCCGCTCTTCCAAAAAAACACAGAACATTCTAAAGGACAATTCTCACCCCGGACATTCCCTGTTCCATCTGATGCCGTCAGGCAGAAGGTACAGATCAATTATGTCAGGGACCAGTAGATTTTGCAATAGTTTCTACCCCACAGCGGTAGTTGCACTCAATGCTGCTATGAAGTGATAGGCTGCTGCTATTTATGTTTCTTATGCTGTTTTGTTTTTAAGTTATGTGCAATGCGGGTTGTGCAATAACAGCTGGGATGACATATTAAGTGCAATAGGGGTCTGTGAAATGCAAGAAGTACTGTATGTTGATGCGTGTTTTAGCTATGTGTTTATTATAGATTGATGTTTTATTTGAGTGATTGATGCACTAATTGGTTGGCACTTTTAATTTCGTTGTACCTGTACCTGTACCTGTACAATGACAATAAAGATCTATCTATCTATCTATCTATCTATAAACCTTCTGCTAAACCAGCTAACTCATACAAAGGAGGGTGGAGTTAGCTGGTTTTGCCGACTCCAGGCTCCTCCCCCTTTTGACCTCCAACCTCATTGTGAGCTTGGCAGTCCATTCAGCTGTTCTTATCAATGATGAAAAAACCTCCTAACTCCATGTTTTATTTTTCCCCTGAAAAATGTACATTTTGGAGCTGGTTCCTGCCGGACAGCAGAGATATTTATGAAACAAATACATTTGAGTTTCTGTTGCAATTAGTCCTAGGTTAACCCCTTATTTTCCATATAATCACCACTAAACAATACAAATTCATTAATTCTAATTGTATAGCATTTGTTTTTTACTTTAACTTTTGTATTACCTCTAAATTAGCTCCATCGAAAATGAGGTGAAGAGCTGTTTGTTCTCTGGATGCACCGTGGACATGCTCTGTGTCCAGAGTTTGAGAAGAGTTGTTTGTATATGTATTTTCTGTTGAGAAAACCACACACACAGACACAGACACACACACACACACACACACACACACACACACACACACACAGTCAGTTCTCCTCTATAATCCCATTCAAATTTCAATGCTTTATTATTTTTAATATTAAAATATTTTCGAATATTATATAATATATAATTATATAAAATTATGTATAATAGTACAATAATAAACCTACGTGCAGTGCACGTATGTGCGTTTATTAGAGCATGTGTATGTGTGCACAAATGCTCTAATAACAGGCTAAACAAAATAGTGAAACCAACTATATTAATTTATGGTTATGGCTTTAATTTATATAGTTAGTTCATTTTCGGGTTTTTGATAAGAGGAGAGACATATTTTTTGTTTTGGGGCGAGTCTTCTGGTTACCGTGGTGAGGCAGTCATGACACATCAGCAAAGATGAAAGACAAGGTTACGACTCCTCTTACATACAGTATGTGGTTTAAATCATACCAGAATGCTGCATGTCCACCAAAGAAAGAAGAAAATGGACAGAGCGAGCAGAAAATAGGTGCAATTAAACGGCTTAAGACAGTGTGCTGTAGTAGCCTTAGTTAAGTTCTGACCAATGGGGCGGCAGTGGCTCAGGGGTAGAGTGGCCGGGTAGAGTGAGCTGGAAAACCGCAAGGTTCCCAGTTCGATCCCGGGCTGGGGCGCTCCCCTAGAGTTAGTGTCGAAGTGTCCTTGAGCAAGACGCTGAACCCCTAATTGCTTCCGATGAGCAGGTTGGTGCCTTGCATGGTTTCCTCCGCCATCGGTGTATGAATGTGTGTGTGAATGGGTTAATGGCACAATCAATGTAAAGCGCTTCGGATAGAAGCGCTATATAAATGCACCATTTACCATTTACCAATGGTCTTACTGTGGCCAGTGAGGATAACTGCACACAAGTTATAAAAAGTAGGGTAAGTGATATTGTTTTGTTAAAATAAATGTTAAATAGCTTTATATTGTGATAGTACTCATTTTTATAGTGTTTGTTCAGTAACGGGTTTCTACGTCTCTCCAGCCGTTGATTAAACAGAAAATGCATTGTCAGGTTAGGCAAGGAATTTGGGACCGGATGTCAGAACACACCGGACCAATTCATAACACACATTCTAAATTTGGGTCTGGATAAAAACGCTTATCAAATGGGGGTCTGTGGCCTATGCAAATCAGACTGAGGGTCATTTGTACAATAAAATGGTTGATAATCCCTGATTGTCATTCAGTGATATCTGTTTTTTTTTTTTTTTTTAATCATGAAAATGTGTGCACCTCTTTGAATATTTGTTTTATTCAAATGTTTGCTTCTGGGGATTCTACAAATGTCTTCTAAATCCTAACAGTTTTTTTTTTTTTAAAGCGTATGTTGCTATATATCAGTGGCTCTCAAATTGTTTTCATGTCAAGGACCACCCAAAATTATATGCATTTGGCCACGGACCCCCATCTCAAAATATTTTGTTCCAAGGACCCCCCAGAAGCAAAGATTTGAGTTAAATTGTTCACTTTAATATATAAAATATTATATATTCAATGATTTGCACAAATTTTCACGATTTATAGAAAATAGCAGATCTACCAGCTCGTAGCACGGCACTACGAGCTTCTAGATCTGCTATTTTTGAATAGCCCAAAGACATCTTAAAATTACACAGACGTGTTCCCGGTCTTGGGTTAACCACTTGAACCCTCGCGTCCCTATTCTGGGGGTAACATAGTAGCCGAAAATAGCAGATCTACAAGCTCACAACACATCGCAGACACGTTGTGAGATTGTAGATCGACTATTTTCGACAAAGAGGTTTGGTTTAGATGGAAAAAAGAGCAGACCAAGTGCCAAGCCAAAGTGTACAAAGTATTACATAGTTTAAGTGGTTAAATGTCTGAGAGATATCTATATATATACAATTTGAATCCTGCGGCATGTCGGTTGTCAGTATGTTTGTCAGTATGTTGTATGTACGTTGCATCACTCCGAATATGGACACAACGCCAGTGTGACGTAATCTCACGACAGCATGACATCACGCATGACATCACATCCTACCTATAAATTCTAGGATGCCGTCAGATCGGCTTGGCTATTTTAACTATTTGAAAATGTTTTTAAAAATAGTAAAATATGGCAAAGAAGTTTATGGATAACGGGTAAGGCACCGGCGAAAATAGGGCCCACTCCAATTGAGAACATGCACGTTGCAGGCATAGACAGTCAGTGGGAGGAAAGCCAAGGACTACTGTAGCTCTAGTAGTTTAGACCCCCCAAAACAATCATATTTGAACTGGGGACCCCCCCCAGACAATGCCTAGCGGTTGCGAGCCACTGTGAGCTTGTAGATCAGCTATTTTCAAATGTTATATATATATATATATATATATATATATTATTTCTTATATTATTATATTATTTGTCAATTTTGGCCAATGTTTGACCAGTTTTTTTTAGTATAGTTTGTTGATTACTGTACTGTACTTGTTACTTATTTTACTGGAGTATTTCCAAGTTCCAGTACTTTTACTTCTACTCCACTACATATTGTACTTTTACTCCACTACAATTATTTGAAAACTTTAGTTACTAGCTACTTTGCAGATATAAATGATTATATTAAAAAACACACATTAACCACTTTAGCCCCATTTTATAGGCTAAAAATAGCTTTTAGTATATTTTGATGCCAATACTTTGGTTATTTTACTCAAGTAATATTTTGAACACTGGCCTTTTACTTGTAACAGAGTATTTTTATATTGTGGCATTGCTACTTTTACTTAAGTAAAATATCTGAGTACTTATTCCACCCCTGCACCTAAGGTCCATGTATACAATATGTAACAATAGAAAAATATTATAAATGCAAATATGTTGGTTCATCACCAGGTAATGAAATAAACCAAAGTTTAGCTGTAGATAATGATTACAAAACCCCTCACCAATAATGTATCTGTCAAGTGTTCAGGTAACAAACATTGAAAATGTCGTGGATAAATGTAAACAAGCTCATTGATTCATGTCTTCAGTACACAACAAGGCTAACGCCATCTTCAAAGGAATTACACGAGGGAGACGCCATTATGCAATCAATAAGCACGTCAATTTGCGGACTTTTTCCCGTTTGTAAAGCTCTACATTAAACACTCAAACCAGTCATTAAAACCCATCACAGTCTCTTCACATAAACATTAAACCTTACGAGTTAAGTTAATATGGTTTTCACCGTGTACTGACCTGAAAAACAGAGTAAACAATAACAGGAATGAGGACATGAACCGTACACTTGCATCCCTAATTGTCCTCTGAAGGAAAGGAGGAGGGAGGCACCCAGACCTCAAAGGGGACCCTTAGGCAACACCTACTGCACACACAAAGGTTCCACTTCTCATCCCAAGTGACCTACAGTGAATTACTACTGATATTATTTTGGCTTGTGACCATAGGAATAATAAAAAATAAACGTACTGGACCATAGGCTACTTTAAATAAAAGTTACTTCACATTTGTGAGGGTATCACATATACTTACAAATGTATGCAGCCCACACTACTAAATGCTACAATAATAGTACAAAGTATTTCTGATGCATATTATAGGCTATAGTGATTAAAGTCAGAACTGAACATTACTAACTTAGTAATGTTCAGTTTTGACTTTAATCATAAGGTTGTTTTCAAGGGGAAATTGCACATGATAGGTAAGGAAGTTTTATACATGCCTGTTGTGTATATTGTATATTATTGTGTGCCTATTATTTCATGTCCCCTCATCGGGGTCATGCCTATGTTCCCTCAGCCCTATGTTCCCTCAGCCCTATGTTCCCTCAATCCCTAACAATTTTATTTTATCCAAAATAGTCCCTATGTTCCCTCAGCCCTATGTTCCCTCAACCCTATGTTCCCTCATCCCAAATTAGACCCTATGTTCCCTCAGCCCTATGTTCCCTCATCCCAAATTAGACCCTATGTTCCCTCAGCCCTATGTTCCCTCATCCCAAATTAGACCCTATCTTCCCTCAGCCCTATGTTCCTTCAGCGTCACATATGGCCCTTCCATAATGTGCTGTTGTGGTCACCTGTTGGGTTCCCCTGGGCTCCCCAAGGTATCCCCCAAAGGTATAAGACTATATATAGATATATTATTCGTAAGTTATAAGTTATAAGACTTCATAAACTTTTCTTTACACCGATGATGATGGTGACCACAACATTAAATTGTGGCTACGTGCAGCTCCGACGGCCCGCTGCTCCGAAAGCCCACCAGTCCGACAGCCGTCCCTGGGCGCGGAGGTGGACCGGGGACCCCCGGGGGTCCCTGGCTCCGGAGGCTTAACCCGACCGGTCTGTCGGTCGGGTCAGGCCTCTCCAGCCAGGGACCCCCGGGGAGGCCTCAACCCGGCCCAGGGAGCCCCGAACCTGGGTCCAGGTCTGGGGGGACCCCTGCCTCCGGGGGACACCCGGCTCTCCAGGCGGTGGACCCACTCTTAAGCACCCCTCAGCGGGCGCTAAGTGAAGTGACAGACCGCGGCCCAAGCACCGCGGGGACCTGGTGGTACAAACCAGAATAGTCGCCCCTGGGACTATTCTGAACTTAGCGCGTCGGGCCCGGCTCACCGGCCGGTCCCGTGTACCCACGCATAAGCACCCCTCGGCGGGCGATAAGTCGGGGGGGGTCCCGCGGCCTACAGACCGCAGGTACCTGGTGGTACAAGCGGTGCCGCAATAGTTATCACGCCCATTAGCAGGGTCTTGTTTCCTCGCTGAAGATTGTCTTCTTCCCTCTATGGTCTGAGCTGATTTCATTTCTCTTGGCTATGGTTTCGCTAGGTAGCTGGTAGGGACAGTGGGAATCTCGTTCGATTAACTCAGGCGCAGCCACTGCTGAGTTGCGGGACAACCGCGGCGCCGGGCACAACCCACATAGATACGTAGCTGCTCGCAGGTTCATGTCAAGTTCCCCCGCCCCCAACCCCATCAAGGTAACTTGCCTTGTGGGTCTACAATCGGGAACTTTGGTTTACTCAACTCCTGCGTGCGCCACCTATGTTGTCTACACCCATATCAGTTACTGTCCCGGCGTGGTCACTTGGCAGTGACTGCACGCCCAACTCAGACAAGTCTGCAGCGCCCTTTAAGACAAGCATATGCTACTGGCAGGATCAACCAGGTAGGCCTCCTGTTCCGCCACGGAGACAGCGCGCCCAGGTGAGGCGCGCACTGTGGGGTTGCCGGTCCGCTGAGACCGGCGGGAGCTCCCGGCGGCGCGCACTGCGACGGTCACCACATCTGCCTTTGCCCCCTAGCCAGGTCCACGGCATGTTACGGGGGATCAGCGCCCGTGGTACGCAGCTGTTTGGTCGGTCGCCGGAGTACGCGACGCAAGCAGGGTTTGAGAAACGCAGTCTCCGGAGCGCGCCTTTGAGGGGCCCTCGGGCGGTCCGTGGCAGGACATCTAGGCAGACGGGGCGTCTCGGTCTCGCTAGGCCGGGGTGGGCCGCGGAGGAGTGCGGAGGAGGCCGGGGCCTCTCTGCACGTGGTCCCTCCGCGCCTGGTCGGCAGCGTCTGCCGAGCAACCAGAGGTGCACTAGAGGTGCACTAAAGGTGCCGGCGGGGCCCTTGCAAGAGGCGGGCTACGATTGCCAATCGGTAAGAATCAATTGTGGGTTCCACGGCCCTTGCGGGCGGCGTGGTTCCCGGAACACAGTGCTTTGACTAGAGTGGCCACCGTGGCCGACGGCGGGCCCTGCATTCGGGCAGGCCTGCCGTCCGTCCCGAGCATCCGCACGCCGGATCAACATATCCTGTCTGGGAAAAGTTGAAAAGTTGTACCGGGAGAGAATTTCAAAAGAGGGGGCCACGGTGGACCCCAGATCCTCCTGGGTTCTCCGAGGACCTCCAGGGCGCCCGTCCGCCCGGCCGTGCCCGAGCGGAGGCCTCTGTCTTCCCATAAGCCCGATGGCCACCGTGGCTCCAATTTCATGGCTCTTTCCCCCCTGTCGCGGAGGGGGGGAAGGGACCCATGGCAGATCCACAAGCCTATCCAGGCTTGTGGATCTGCTCTTTTTCCACGGCAGGACTTTGTCCCTTTTCCAGACCCACGACCCACCCCCGGGGGTCCTTGAAGGTTTTTCCTTGACCTCCAGGGAGTGCGCTTACAAAGTTTTACACAGATCGGTGCAGTTATAGGTAAAAACACGAATCGGCCTGTTATAGCGCCACCATGAGGCTGATTTGAAAAATTTCAAGTGGCATTTCTTCCTCGGCATAGTGGAAATATGCGTGCAAAATGTCAAGGAAATTGCATGCTGTGTTTATGATTTGAGGCATTTTGTTCAAAACGGAGCACTCCTACAAACTTTGGAAGCCATTTTTAGCCAATCCACGGACGGACGGACAGACAGACAGGGGGCAAAACATACTCTCTTGCCATGCCTTTCGGCCTGGCGGAGACAATAATGATAATAATAATACATGTCTATACTAATATAGAGCTTTTGTAGATATCCAAAACAACTATATTACAAAACAAATGAGTTTAAAGGTATACTAAGCTATGTAAAACTTAGCTTATTATAACAAGCAAGACGCGCAAACGCTGGAAGCGAACGCAGCTCGAAAATATTGTGTATTTACGGACTCTGTGTGTGTGTGTGTGTGTGTGTGTGTGTGTGTGTTTGTGTTTTGACTGTAGCTGCACTCTGGCGCCCTCTGTCGGCCACACCCAGGCAGTGCACTGCACACAGACAGACAGACAGAGAGACACACACACACACAAGCCGAGCAGACTTTCATAGTAAGCTCCACTTGCGCGGAGGCGCGCCTCCTTCCGCTGCGTTCGCAAAAATAAAAAAATTAAAGGGGGATTTAAATGAGTACAAACAAAGTTCCGATATACATACATGAACATTATACAGTCAAATGAATACGGGTTGGACATATATGGCGGGGGGTCCTCCCCCAGAAACGTTTTAACACAGTAGATACTGTATTAAAAAGGGAGTTTAATACTTTTATCAGTCATAGGAAAATTATGGGTCAATTATTTTATTTTATCCATTACAAACCTAAACTTATAGAAATCGTTTTGATGACTGAAGCAAATAACCACTCCTGATATTGACATAATACTGACATGATACTGACCATGATACTGCATGATACTGACATAATACTGACCATGATACTGACCATGATACTGACCATGATACTGACATGATACTGACCATGATACTGACCATGATACTGGCCATGATACTGGCCATGATACTGGCCATGATACTGACATAATACTGACAATGATACTGACCATGATACTGGCCATGATACTGGCCATGATACTGACATAATACTGACAATGATACTGACCATGATACTGACCATGATACTGGCCATGATACTGACCATGATACTGACATAATACTGACATGATACTGACCATGATACTGCATGATACTGACATAATACTGACCATGATACTGACATAATACTGACAATGATACTGACCATGATACTGACCATGATACTGGCCATGATACTGACCATGATACTGACATAATACTGACATGATACTGACCATGATACTGACCATGATACTGGCCATGATACTGACCATGATACTGACATAATACTGACATGATACTGACCATGATACTGCATGATACTGACATAATACTGACCATGATACTGACATAATACTGACAATGATACTGACCATGATACTGACCATGATACTGGCCATGATACTGACCATGATACTGACATAATACTGACATGATACTGACCATGATACTGACCATGATACTGACCATAATACTGACATAATACTGACATGCTACTGACATGATACTGACCATGATACTGACCATGATACTGACATGATACTGACATGATACTGACCATGATACTGACCATGATACAGACAGACAGACAGACAGACAGACAGACAGACAGACAGACAGACAGACAGACAGACAGACAGACAGACAGACAGACAGACAGACAGACAGACAAGACAGACAAGACAAAACATTAGAATATTACATGTGATGATGGAACATAAGGCTGAAGGAACATAGGGCTGGGGGAACATAGGGTCTATTTTGGGATGAGGGAACATAGGGCTGAGGGAACATAGGGTCTATTTTGGGATGAGGGAACATAGGGCTGAGGGAACATAGGGTCTGTTTTGGGATGAGGGAACATAGGGTTGAGGGAACATAGGGTCTAATTTGGGATGAGGGAACATAGGGTTGAGGGAACATAGGGTTGAGGGAACATAGGGCTGAGGGAACATAGGGTTGAGGGAACTTGAGTACGCTCCCAGTTCATCGACCAAGACACATTTTCTGCGACTATACAAAAGCATTGGCATCAAAATATACTTAGAGTACCAAAAGTAAAAGTACTTAAATGTTTGAAAATAGCAGATCTACAAGCTCACATTGCGATACGTTGTGAGCTTATAGATCGGCTATTTTCAAATAGCCTAGGAATAAAATAGGGCTTAATGGGTTTTGATTGATGTACTTTATTTAGTAAGACATGAGAACGGTACATGCAAGAGCACCGGTTTAAAAAAAAGAAAAAAGACGCACCGATATTCCATAGGCTAAATCAATGCATTTTGTGATCGCATCGCACAATTAATACTAAAACTAACGGGGAATACCAGAAAATAATAATATTTTGACATACGGGAAAAATACGGGAAAAACGGTTGGTGCGGATGCGGATATTTAAATTGGATAATATAATTATTGCGGTTGGATAACGGGCGGATAATTAATTTATGCGGATTCGGGTGACGTGAGAGGCCATCCGCGCATCTCTAGCACCCTCGCATGGCGCATGGACGAGGCGCCTCCATTCTTCCTTTCTCCGTCGAGCACGAGGCAACAAACAAAAGGCTAGGTAGCAACCTAGCCTAGCTTCTTTGTTAGCTAGCGTTAGCTTTAGCGTTAGCTTTAGCGTTAGCTTAGCTGCGCGCCTCGTGGCGAGAAAACGGAGAGGACAGGAGAGAAAGTAATAAAAGTTGAAGGAACTCGGGAGAGTTATAATAACTGAAACAGTTTTTACGAAAGCGCCCGTAGAGTAGCACGGTAGTGCCCTCGCTTTGGGTGTTGGATTTCGTCAAGTTTCTCCGTAGATTGCTAGCTCGGGTCCGTGCGAGTGGAAGAAGAGGGGTAGTCCATGTGACGCAGTGGTATTGATACCACAACCGGTCGCCGGTGTTTTGCGTCACACGACCCTATCCAATAGAAATTGGAATTCGGGAGTCCTGTTGTTGCTCTGTACAATCGCCAGGGGGCGATGATATCCCATAGTAAGTACCTTACGAAGCTACGCTATAATAACCCTGGATGCTTGGTCAACGGTCAAGCCTCCAAACCGCCTCTCCTCCTCTGTGTCATACATGTGCAGGGAGTTTGTCATGGAGCCTGAGGGCCATTCAGAGGACAAGGCTACGGCAGTGATTCTCGGGTGCAGTACGTTAGTCCGACAGCGCATTCCTCCGACAGCGCAGCGCTCCGACGTTTCAATACTAAACCCGAACCAAACCCGCACCCTAACCCTAACCGCACGCGGATGCCACATAGTCGGAGAAAAGGTCTGTCGGATTATCGCATGCCTCCCGTGATTCTCAACCTTTTCTCCATCAACATTGACGGCTTCATTGTTACCCCCTCCACCCAAGTCCGCAACATGGGTATCATCCTGGACCCCACCTTCTCCTTCCCGTCCAGCGTCAACCACATCACTAAAAATTGCCTTCTTTCCTCTTCGCAACACTGCTCACCTTCGTCCCAGCCTTTCACACACTGCTGCTGAGACACTCATACACGTCTTCATTACATGCAGACTCGACTATTGCAATAGCCTACTTTACGGCGTCCCTTTTGTTTTGTTTTGTTAACCTTTCTTTTATAGTTATAACCTTTGTAACTAGTCCTTTCTAATACATCTGTTGTTGTTGTTTTCTACCTTTATTTAACCAGCCAAGTAATTAAGATCAAATTCTTATTTACAATGGCAGCCTGGCAAAAGGCCTCTTGATGGAGGTAGGGGGAAAATTATATAATTCAATTTAAAAGTTTACAGCTGAGCAAGGTTATGGTTGGCCTAGACTACATTAGCTATACATTGCTATATGTAGTTTAGTTAAGTTGTTGTTTCCTGTGACCAAAAGGGAGTGAGTGGCTGTCTAATTCTCCCCACAAGACAAGATATGTCACTGGGAGATGACGCTTACATTTTTTATTAAGTGGATTTAAAACAGGTATTATGTATATTGAACATTACAATTTCATACTCTAAAATATTGCTTTTTTCCTCCCTTTGGCAGCCCCCCTGTAGTAACTCTGAGGACCCCCAAGCAGAGGATGACTCGTGGCTCATGAGTCGGTTCCGTCTCCCAAGGCATGTCTTAATCGAGCTATGTGCACGATTGGATCCTCTGTTAAGGAGGGAGACAAGGCGCTCATGCGTCATTTCAGTACCCTTCCAGGTTCTCTCCACGTTGGGGTGTTTGGCCACCGGGGCCTTCCAGCGCGAGATCGGGGATAGGTCTGGCATCTCACAGCCCACCATGAGTCGAATGATGCCCTCAGTGCTGGAGGCCATCAAGTCTCTCACTGAGGAGTATGTTCGCTTTCCATTTGAGGACCACCAGCAAACCGTGATTAAGAGAGATTTTTATGAGATTGCTGGGTTTCCTAATGTGGTGGGCGTGATTGATTGTACTCATGTGCGTATTAAGCCACCATCGGTTAATGATTATGCATACATCAATCGCAAAAAAATATCATTCCATCAATGTACAGGTAATTTGTGATGCCAACCTATCCCTGCTCAATGTAGTAGCCCGGTGGCCAAGGGGTTCCCATGACTCCTTAATATTTCAAAATAGTACCATCGGGATGCAACTGGAGGCTGGCACATTGCGCGGTCGGGGTCATCTCCTAGTTGAGTAGTAGGCTGTGTGTTAAATATGAAATACATTCATTTGCATATATTCCAATTACTAACATTTCGGTGGGACTCCTGTTCTAGGGGACAAAGGTTATGCCATGTCGGAGTATTTGGTCACCCCAATGGCAGAACCTGAAACGCCACTGGAGCGCAGGTTCAACAGAGCACACATCCACACCCGCGGTACTGTGGAGCGGTGCATTGGCCTGTTTAAAGGTGGGATGCCCATATTGTAGTTACATGTGTAGCTCTTTATTTTTGATAAAAATATTTACGTTTAATCCACGTCTGCTTGTGTCACAAAGGCAGATGGCTTTGTCTCAGCCAAACTGGGGACACGCTTTTGTACAAGCCAATCAAGGCCTGCAATATTGTGTTGGTATGTGCGGTGCTGCACAATATTGCGCAAGCCAATGGCGTACCCCTTGAGGAACCACTGCTGATGGATGACCAGATGCCCATTGAGCCACCTGAAAATCCCTACCCGAGGGCTGCACAGAGGTGGGAGGACCTCATTAGGCGTTTTTAAAATGTAAGTATTATGACCGTCGAGATACGCTAGAGCCGAGATACGCTACTCAATAATAATACATTTGATTTAGAATGCACTTGACATTTTTTGGCAAACCTCAAAGTGCTACAGGGTTTCAGAACATTGGCATAAAACAGCAAAGGCAACGAAACAACTAGGCTAAATGGGACCCTATAGGCTATGTTCAATGTAAAAAATAGGTAAAATCAAGGCAGAGAGAAAAAACACTCGATCGACACTCGCCTGCAGATTTTGGATGGATTGGTTTATTTCCCTTAATGCCTGGATGATGCCGTCCTGTCTTTCCAGGACCGCAGCTGTCACGACCTGGGCCCGTTCGGCAGCAGGGACAGAGGTCGGGCCCGCTCTCTCACCGCGTGCCCCCCCTCCCGCTCCACTGCTGACCGGTTCCACTACTGCTGCTACTGCTGCTGCTGGTACAGTGGAGGACGGGCCCACTCTCTCACCACATGCCCCCCCTCATGCCCCCACACATGTAGTCAGATTTGAGCGGTCTTAGGGGATTTTCCCAGACAGAAAGTCAGAAATAGGTACAGAAAGAACCTTTTCTATCTCCAGAGCTTCAAGGGGATTTCCAGAGAGACACATTTGCCTCTACCTCTGTTCTTACAGTGTCTCATAAGTGAGCATAATAATTCAGCAAAACAAGTATAATGTATTTTATCAGCAATTACATACGTATAAAGTATATGAGTAAATTATTAATAACATCAAGAAAATCAAATGATTGAAGAACAGGTCATTAGTGCAACAATGTACGTATATAGAGGTACATTATGATAATATTACATTTTAGAAATTATGTCTTGATGCAGTGTTTACTGTATGTGATGCAATGTTTACTGTAAGTTGTGTTGGAGTTGCCATGTCAAATTGAAGACTTATTAATAACAGCTTCCTGTCAGAATGTGTGTGAAAACTGTAACTGTAACCGCGTGTACACACACACACACACGCACGCACGCACGCACGCACGCACACACACACACACACACACACACACACACACACACACACACACACACACACACACACACACACACACACACACACACACAAAACCTGATGAAGAGATAAGCATGTAGGGGAGACTTGATGCGTCAAAAACACAGATGTCAAAGACAGCACTTCTTGTTGAGTGTTAGTTCAGTTCAGACTCCAGTCAGTTCAGTTCGGTCTTCAGTCAGTCCAGTTCAGTCTCCAGTCAGTCCAGTTCAGACTTTAGTCAGTCCAGTTCAGTCTTAGTCCAGTTCAGACTCCAGTCAGTTCAGTTCGGTCTTCAGTCAGTCCAGTTCAGTCTCCAGTCAGTCCAGTTCAGACTTTAGTCAGTCCAGTTCAGTCTTCAGTCAGTCCAGGTCAGACTCCAGTCAGTCCAGTTCAGACTCCAGTTAGTCCAGTTCGGTCTTCAGTCAGTCCAGTTCAGACTTTAGTCAGTCCAGTTCAGACTCCAGTCAGTCCAGTTCAGACTTCAGTCAGTCCAGTTCAGACGCCAGTCAGTGCAGTTCAGACTCCAGTCAGTCCAGTTCAGTCTTCAGTCAGTCCAGTTCAGTCTTCAGTCAGTCCAGTTCCGACTCCAGTCAGTCCAGTCTTCAGTCAATCCAGGTCAGACTCCAGTCGGTCCAGTTCAGTTTTCAGTCAGTCCAGTTCAGTCTTCAGTCAGTCCAGGTCAGACTCCATTCAGTCCAGTTCAGACTCCAGTCAGTCCAGTTCAGACTCTGGTCAGTCCAGGTCAGACTCCAGTCAGTCCAGTCCAGTTTCCAGTTAGTCCAGTTCAGACTCCAGTGAAGTCCAGTCCAGACTCCAGTGAATCCTGTCCAGCCTCCAGTGAAGTCCAGTCCAGACTCCAGTGAAGTCCAGTCCAGACTCCAGTGAAGTCCAGTCCAGACTCCAGTCAGTCCAGTTCAGACTCTGGTCAGTCCAGGTCAGACTCCAGTCAGTCCAGTCCAGTTTCCAGTTAGTCCAGTTCAGACTCCAGTGAAGTCCAGTCCAGACTCCAGTGAATCCTGTCCAGCCTCCAGTGAAGTCCAGTCCAGACTCCAGTGAAGTCCAGTCCAGACTCCAGTCAGTACAGTCCAGACTCCAGTAAATCCAGTTCAGCCTCCAGTGAATCCAGTCCAGATTCCAGTGGGACAGAATCGTGGGCAGACAGATATGGGTCAAATCCTGATGCTGTTCCTTCTGTTGTGGAGTTCAGGTAGGATCCTGGTTTAATGATTATTGGTTTTAAAATGGTTGAAAACCATTAATCACTCTGTGTTTTAGGATCAAAATGTTTATTTGACTTGCTGTTACATTATGACCTGAGAGAAGTGTAAGATCTACTATGTTGTATTTTCCAGGTTGTTCTTGTGTTTATTGACAGTCACAGTGTAGACAGGAAACATTAACGTGCAGAAAAGGTCCGCTGGGCCCGGGAATTGATATAAGGATAATTCCTTTTAACAGGTCGTTCATGAAAGTCCTTGCGGTCTTGTTTCCAATGAGAACCTGTGAGCAATTATGGGTTAAGAGTCTTGCTCAGGGACAAATTTCATTTCATCGACACATATGCTGGCCTGGCCTGGAATCGAACCTGGGGCAACCAGGGCCTCTGGCTTCCTAGGCAGGATCACTAACCACCCAGCTATGGCCGCCCCTGAACCAGGGACTCTGTCAGACATCTGAAACCTTAACCTTTGAGCTATCAGCGCTGTGAGGTAGATTAAAACCACACATGATGAGACAGCATTTTGTTTAACACACATACTGATACCTAGTTGTATCTGAGACTATTATTGGCCACTTTTTTTTTTTTTTAAACAACATTGGCACAGAGGAGGGTGATCACTGGCACACTGGTATAAGTGTGGGAGAGAGGATTTATGGTTTAAGATTAAATATATTTTTTTAAATGTAGTAAATTAAATGAATTGAAGTCTCCTCACATCTGTATGATGATGTTGATAAGGCACATAGACTATCAATAAAATAAAAACATGGCACTTCATGTCAAAAAGTTCCAGACAGACAGTTAGTCCATGTTTTATATCAAATGATAATGTTCGCAAAATTGTATGTAATAGATAATAAATACATACAAAAAACATAATAAAATATCCAATAAAAAGGCGGGGGGCTGTTTTCAGTTGAATTCAGTCAGTTTAACCACAGAGGAAGAGTTAGAAGGGTTGCTATGGTGATGATCAGACCCCCCCCCCCCCCCCCCCCCCCCAACCACACACACACACACACACACACACACACACACACACACACACACACACACACACACACACACAAACACAGACACACCCTGTCTCACTCTATCACATGCACATGCACTTCTTGTACGGCATTTCTTATTTGTTTTATTTTTATAAAATATTTGTATAAAATATACAGACAGATCAAAACAACTTAAGTTTGTTAATGTAGGACCACCTCCAACCAGACAAGACCTCTCTCCCTCTAGTGACCATGTGACACAAACTGTCCAATAAAACCAAAACAACCTCTGTGACAAATGTCTGGATGTCAGGTATCCAGGTATTAAATATAATAATATATAATAATGTCTGGATGTCAGATATCCAGGTATTAAATATAATAATATATAATAATGTCTGGATGTCAGATATCCAGGTATTAAATATAATGATATATAATAATGTCTGGATGTCAGATATCCAGGTATTAAATATAATGATATATAAATAATGTCTGGATGTCAGATATCCAGGTATTAAATATAATGATATATAAATAATGTCTGGATGTCAGATATCCAGGTATTAAATATAATAATACATAATAATGTCTGGATGTCAGATATCCAGGTATTAAATATAATGATATATAATAATGTCTGGATGTCAGATATCCAGGTATTACATATAATAATGTCTGGATGTCAGATATCCAGGTATTAAATATAATGATATATAATAATGTCTGGATGTCAGATATCCAGGTATTAAATATAATGATATATAATATGGATGTCAGATATCCAGGTATTAAATATAATGATATATAATAATGTCTGGATGTCAGATATCCAGGTATAAATATCCAGGTTAGACGTAAACAAACCTGCTCCATGTGCTCAGGACAGAGAAACATACACAGCTGTGATAAATTCATCACATTACTGAGTCTTATCAATTACTACTTTTAGAAAATAGCAGGTCTACGTTGCATCATGACATGTTCTGAGCTAGTAAATCTGCTTTTTATTTGTTTTCATTCTTGCAAAGCTTGTCTTATGGGTGTCCCTGTAGCACAACATATGTTCAGATGGGGGTCTGTGGTCCTTGACATGAAAATGTTTGAGAGCCACTGATCTTATATCAAACTGGGGGTCCCTGGACCCCTGGTTCTGAACATGAATGATTCATTAAACATATTTCCACCAATAGTATTTCTTAGGACTTTTAGTATGTTGTTCTGGACTCCTCATAGAAATGTTGTATGGTGAAAATAATTCTGTTACAATTACTTTGATGTGAAATTCTAGTTTGGCCGGACTATCTGTTAATAACAGCCTGTAGTTCTGTTATATACGCACTAGTCTGGGAGGCTTCGGCTCAAAGCCTGGCCAGCAGGGGCGCGGCCACTGCGTTCTGATTCAAATCAACAGCCAATGAAGAAAAGGGGGGGGGATCCACATGCAGTGAGTGTTGCATGTAAATAGGAGCGACGGGAAGCAATTTCCCCTTGAGAAATTGCGGCCGCCATTGTTGTGTACTGCTGTTTGCCTCTCGTCTGACTTTTTAGACGAGTTGCACAGCTCTCAGACCGGTAAGAGGCGTGTCCGCAGGGGTTTTGGCCCAGAAGTTCCTCGCCCCTCCCGTTTGTATGTGAGAGCTGGCGAAAACTTCTGGGAGCTCAGATTATACACACACACACACACACACACACACACACACACACACACACACACACACACACACACACACACACACACACACACACACACACACACACACACACACACACACACACACGGCACACTGACTATCAATAAAACAAAAACATGCACTTCATGGCAAAAAAAGTTGCTGACCCCGGGTTCCAGACAGACAGACAGACAGACAGACAGACAGACCATGTTTTATAACAATATATAGTAATAATATTAATCACAAAATGATCTTATTTTTTTGCTTAACAGTATAAAACATTGATTTCATTGATAATGAATATATTTTAAATATATAAGAAAATACCCAATACAAAAAGAGAGGGCTGTCTTCAGTGTGTTGAGTTCAGGTAGTTTAACCACAGAGGAAGAGTTAGAAGGGTTGCTATGGTGATGAGCTGACTCTACACACACACGCACGCACGCACGCACGCACGCACGCACGCACGCACGCACGCACACACACACACACACACACACACACACACACACACTCACACACACACACACAGCAGCGGCCCTGCTACATGCACTGTTTGCCACATTGACACAGGGGAGGGTGATCACTGGCATGAGTGTGAGAGAGAGGATTTATGATTAAAACAAATAAAAAATAAAAATAGATGTAGTCAATTAAATGAAGTCTCCTCACATCTTTATGTAAATGATATCCTGCACATAATTCTACATTCATTCTAACTGTGAACTGGGGAGGGAGTCTAGGAGATAGGTGGGTTATGTATTAAATAGTAATAAAGGTTATGTCTGTATATATTTGGACAATCAAAATATGTTGTAATTATTTAATGTTGATGTGATTTCATAATGAATGTTGATAAGGCACACTGACTATCAATAGAATAAAAACATGTCACTTCATGTTAAACAGGTTGTGGTGGTGGAGTTTCCATGTCAGATTATAGACATTATTTATTAATAGCAGCTTTCTGTCACAATGTGCGTCACACATGTTAACCCCTTAAAGGAGTAGTTCACTCAAAACATGACTTATTGTATATCAATTAAACACATGAAGCCTTGAATTCATGGAGAATGTTTTAGTTTTTGACTCATTCCTGAAACAATGATCTGATGACCTGCAGAGTAGATTGAGTCTCATACTGGAGACTCCGGTAGGAGATACAATTATCAAACATAGCCGATCTACGAGCTCAGGCATTGTCACGTTGTGATCTATCACAATATGTATATTGCCATCAGTAAGTAAAGCACTGTGTGTGTGTGTGTGTGTGTGTGTGTGTGTGTGTGTGTGTGTGTGTGTGTGTGTGTGTGTGTGTGTGTGTGTGTTGTAGTGTCACATCATTACCATAGAATCCCTTCTAACTCTTCCACTGTGGTTAAACTGTCTTAATTCTACCACACTGCCCCCCCCCCCCCCCCCCCCGTTCCACTTGGTGTCTCCTTATGTGTGCAACCTTTTCACACACATCTCAGTTTTTTTTTCCAAATATATATTTATTTTTAAATAGCAGATCTACAAGAGCTTGTACACATATGAATGTATAAATGTATAACGTGCTCATGTGGCCTGGAGTCACTTTCTTTTGGCTTGTTTTCATAGACATGCCTACTTATTTCAAGGCCTCGCACTGCAACTTAGCTTGTAGATTGGCTATTTTCACAATATTTGCCTCTTTCTTATACCTAATATTTGAACATTTGGCCAATTTGGTATTAAAAAGGTCTTATAAGTCATTAAAAATGTGCAGATGTGTTTACTGTTGAGTGAAAAAACATTGCTGCACATTAAGCTAATCATCTGGGGACCCCCAAAATAATTTAGTGACCCCCCCCCTGGGGTAAATTAAACTATAATAGTTACAATATAACCAAACATTTATAAATTAATCTATAATATTTCAAATTTAACCAAACATTTATAAATGAATCTATAATGGTTATAGAGCTCCGAAGGCTGACGTAATTTACATATCCTACCTGGTTCGCGGTTTTCCACCCCCGTTCTGAATCCCCATAGACATCTTTAATATTGCGTCAAATAAGAACTGTGTTCCAAAAATAAACTAACGATCCCGGCGGTTTGACTCTCATGGATATGAAGCATCAACTGACGGTGAAAAAACGATAATGTTACTTCCGCCTAATTAATTAATTTTTTGCCAGAAAAAGACTATCAAATATAAGTGACTGACTACCATAAACGATACAAAGCCTCCTCCCTGACAATATCGCCAAGACAGTTTGTTTATTTTTGTGTGTTTAATGTTTTAATTCCGATAAGAAATTGTTAATTTGTTATTTTATTGAATTATCAAATTGTAGCTGGCCCAGAGATGGGTTGTATATTGCATATACAGTAGAGGTCTTCACGGGTCAAATGTAAATACCCGAACCCAAATCGACCTGTGATTTTTAGGCCGGAACCGAATGGACCCGGCCTATGGTCCAATATGAAGGACCGATACCCGAGTGGACCCGCGAAAAAAATACCCGTAACCGAATGGACCCGGGCCATTGTTAGAAATTGAGATCCGGACCCGAACAGCACCGAGAGCTGTCGGGAACCGACCCGTATAGAACCGTGACATACAAGAACCGAACCCGTATAACCCGAGCCTCCGAAAAACCCGAACGCAAAATTGTTTGCCAACGTCATTAGTACAAGTTGTCCAGCGTTAAATAAGACTTGTTTCATACTTTCTTACCTATAAATGTATAGCCTCCATGATTATGATGTATAATCCCAGTCAATGCTCATTGGACAGCTATACAAAAATAAATCCACGTTCTATATGTTTGTAATCCTTCTTCATTGCCAACTATAATGCACAAATTTCTAATGTTAAACCACATTTAATGTTGTTTAACATTATAATTGGCTTTGGAGTTTCCATTGTGCTTTGAGTAACAACATGTTGATATTAACTCGATTATTTTACCATTTTTAACCATTAACCAAAGCGTTACGTTAATCGACAATATTTGATATAACTGGTGTATATAAATGAGTGGGTAAAATATGTCCAAGGATTCGTCGGTGATGTCATCGCCGACGAATCCTTGCTAAAGTTGCTATCTTTAAAACAACTTCGAACATGGCGTAGCGTCCGTCGCTACTTCCTTGTTGCATAGTGACATCACTGTCGAATCCTTGGTATCTTTGTCCTAACTTTTCAACGTGTGTGTTGATCAGCGCCGTTAATATGCGCTGTAGTCTTTGCTCGTGGTAGTGAAACACTAAACAGGATTATTATCTCATGTCAACATTCAAGTACAACTATCAGAAGATGTAACTCAGGTAAAGTAATGCGCCACTAAAGTTCTAAAGTTTTCCACCCCTGTCCAAATTGTTCCTAATACAGACAGAGCCTTCGGTCAAGAAAGACGATCATCAAGGCAAATACAGACATAAATATGTTTTAATCATCCTATCCTTGTTAATATATCGCCATTTAGGTCAATGATATAACATTATGTAGTGATATGATAATATAAATAGCAGCCAGTCATTGACTGCGTCACTGCCAGTCTGTCTTCTGAGCGACCTCCCTCCCTCCCTCCACTCGGGTATTAATGGAAGCGTGCATTTCACAGTCTGAGCCCCGAGAAACCCACTCGCCGGGTCAACTCGGGTATTAGTGGAACCGTCCATTTCACAGTTGGAGAACCGAGACCCGAGACGGACTGTACCGGCTCCGACCCGGACCCGGAGTCACATCTTGTGAATGGACCCGTGACCGAACCGAGACCCGAGACGGACTGTACCGGCTCCGACCCGGACCCAGAGTCACATCTTGTGAATGGACCCGTGACCGAGCCGGGTACGGGTCGGAACCCGGGTATTTCGGGTTACATGCCTTACCCGACGAGCTCTAATATACAGTAGTATTTATTTTATTGTTTATTTTTCTGAACATGTTTAAATTGTGAATGTATTAATATTTTGGGTTAGATATTGTATTTGTATGGTGTAATATAATGACATCTACTGTTCAGTTCATTATATGGTCAGTTGAAGGGTCAGATATCATGTGACACTAATCACAGCAACATTGATTCAGCTGTTTGAGTGAAGGTTCAGGTAATCAGAACAAAGTGAGTTTTCAGAGGTGAAAGGAGCTCTTTTCATGTCAACAAGATTCTCTACAAAATACTAAATAAGAAAAAGTAAATGTGACAACTCCTGAATATTGTGGGCAGAGAGCACACACGGTATATCACCTGTTATTGTCATTGTAGTTTGTGTATATGTGATGCAACTTGAATGTGGACATTTTTCACCCACACTGGTCTAGTAGAGTGTGTTACTGATGGATCCACACTGGTCTAGTAGCCTAGAGTGTGTTACTGATGGATCCACACTGGTCTAGTAGCCTAGAGTGTGTTACTGATGGATCCACACTGGTCTAGAAGAGTGTGTTACTGATGGATCCACACTGGTCTAGTAGAGTGTGTTACTGATGGATCCACACTGTTCTAGTAGAGTGTGTTAGTTGATGAGAATGAAGGGAGACATGAGAACTAGCCTGGAAGGATGTGATTCCACATACACCAGAGGTTCTGCTCACCTCTTTTGTGTTGCTTTTTACCCCAACGTAGTCATATTGCCAACTGATTCCTCCACTTTTATTTCTCTATTATATTCATTATTTAAAATGTTTTAATGTTCTTATACATTATGCTGAATACTTCTAATTGTGTTTGTATGAAATGTGTTACATGTTTACATACATTTAACCCATTCAGACCTGAGGCCTTCTAAATACTGACCGAAGTTTTCAGAAAAACTTTAAATATTGATTACAAAATTATAAAAAAATATGTTGCTAAAACTATACATAGCAACAACAACCCCACAAGGGTTTCCTGTCCTGAAAGGTTTAGTTACGTAATTGGGTACCAGGTTTAAATGGGTTAATAACTGCTGCATGATTTGACTGCACAAGAAAGACTGTGTGTGCGTGTGTGTGTGTGTGTGTGTGTGTGTGTGCGTGTGTGCGTGCGTGTGTGCGTGCGTGCGTGCGTGGTGTCAGATTGTCAGCATAGCAACCCCTGTAACTCTTCCTCTGTGGTTAAACTGCCTGAATTCTACCATGCTGAAAACACACACATACGGGCATGTGCACACATGGGTATCAAAGGGGATCTTGAGGCCTTTTACTCAAAAAAGTGCCCCTCAGCATTTACTATGGTGAAAGAAATGCAAACTATCAAGCCTCCTTTTCCATGCTGCACCTGAAGGCAGGAAGGAAGTAAGGAAGAGGCCCAGTTTGCTGTGCATAGAGCCTACTGCCATTTCCAAACTCTGCAGCATGTTGTGTTGTGTTGTGTTGTGTTGTGTTGTGTTGTGTTGTGTTGTGTTGTGTGCAGGTCTACAATTGTGTCCCTGATGTCATTAGACAGCTCTTTGGTCTTGCCCATTGTGGAGTCGAGTTTAAAGTGTGTGCAGGTGGTTAAAGGTGTCTTTTATACAGGTAACAAATTCAAATTGGTGCAGTTAATACAGGTAATGAGTGGAGAATAGGAGGGCTTCTTAAAGAACAATAAACGGGTCTGTGAGAGCCGGAATTCTTACTGGTTGGTAGGTGATCAAATACTTATTTCATTCAATAAAATGTAAATTAATTACTTACAAATCGTACAATGTGATTTTCTGGATATTTTTTTCTAGATTCTGTCGCAGTGTATCAAATACTTGTTCTCCCCACCGTACTTAGTAGAGCGTGGTGTTGTGCATATTGATGACCGATCTACAAGCTCACAACGCCTCGTGTTGTGAGCTTGTAGATCAGCTATTTTCGGGCTAGAAAAGTCAGAATTCCGGCACTGTGCTTCTGGTGGTGTTACACCCCATATTGTTACCCATAATATAACGTATAATGTGTGTGTGTGTGTGTGTGTGTGTGTGTGTGTGTGTGTGTGTGTGTGTGTGTGTGTGTGTGTGTGTGTGTGTGTGTGTGTGCGTGTGTGTGTGTGTGTGTGTGTTTTGGCGATCCGCCCCTAATTCATCATGGTCACATAATTCACCACATTCAATTTCAATTAAATTCAAAGGAATTCTACATTCATTCAAACTGAATTCATCTGGGTAGGGAGTTTGAGAGATAGGTGGGTTATTGTTAATGATTACAATGTCCTCCTGATGTGAAAGAAAATATCTCAAAAGTAGAAAGAAAATAAATGTATATGGGAAACCAACATCTGTTGTAAATATATTATTTTGAAGTGATGTCATAATTACATGTAATGTTGATAAGACACACTGACTACTATCAAGACAATAAAAACATGCCACTTTGTGTCAAAAAGGTCACCGACACCTGATTAGAGTATAGAGGTTTTCACACATGTCCAGGTCAAGAACCCCAAATGAATCTATTTGGCAGCAAAACCTCATGTGAAAATATTTAGTACCAGGGACCCCTATGCAAGACCTGTCTTGTAAAAAAATAGGCCTATTAAATAATCATCATAATAGATTTAATAGAAGATTTATTTGACAATAGCAGATCTACAATTAAGCACCCAATGCGTGCTTGTAGATCGGCAATTTTCAAATAACCGATGTAGGCATTTATTTATAAAATGTATATATTTATTTATATAAGATGTACTGTATAGGTTTATAGGTTTAAAGGGGTTGCACTGATTGTTATGCTATTTTAATGCTGGGAAAATAATGTTGGTTCAGACACTTATTTATTTATTTAAATAACGTTGGTTATTGACATACCCTCAATATTGAAGCATGTTTGTCAAACATTTTGACAAAACGATTGTCAAAAGTAAAACCATAATTACACAATTACACTTTTACCTTCTAAGCTCTGTATTGGTATTATCTCTCTGTGTTTCTTCTATTGGGATTTAAAATATATTCTACAGAATGTCTTTTTTTTATGTGAAGCACTGAATGATGTCTGTATGAAATGTGTTCTACTTTTAAATCCATTTGTTAACTGAAGGATGGTGTGTGTGTGTGTGTGTGTGTGTGTGTGTGTGTGTGTGTGTGTGTGTGTGTGTGTGTGTGTGTGTGTGTGTGTGTGTGTGTGTGTGTGTGTGTGTGTGTGTGTGTGTGTGTGTGTGTGTGTAGTATATTTCATAGATGTAAGATGACTTCACTTCACAAGTAAGCTGCAGACAGAGAGGAGCCTGGTGGGGGTGACAATTAACATTGGCTATTGTTCTAGTTGATAGACATAGCGGCTATGCATTTGGGATCAGGGCTGACACCGTTCTTTTCCTGCCTCTTTACAGTTGCAAATGTGGAGGGCCAGGGGAAGTGGGGGTTCACCTTTGAGGGCTGTCACACCCAACACGTACCTCCTCTTATTCTTTAGATCTCACTACTATAAAAGATGGACTGAAATGTAACTAACTTGAGTGTGTCAGAGGCCGGAGGGCCGCGCTTAGGGGAGCTGAGGCTCCCCAGGAAAGCTGTTTGTACTCTGTCTGTTCCATGAAATAAATCCGAAGCAACGAACCTCACTACGGAGTGATGACTCAAATCCATTCTTCAAACATCTATTCACATCTCTGGAACATCAAACTAACTTTACAATATGGCGTTGTTGGCAATTAGTATAGTGCATTAAAACCTGCAAAGTCTGTGGTTTTAAGATACCACATATGGCGTTTAAGTCGGCAGTCGCGTTGGTTTGACTATCTGGGGAGCGGGACGCCGATCTCCAGAAAATGCTGAGCCAGGCGTCGAAAGGACATGCGCGGACGGGGCCTTGCGGTGGATGGAAGGATCATGCTATCTTCCTGCGACGTGGGGGGACCACTGCAAGGGAGGCCTCGGCACGACATGACGACAACTTTTCGAGGATCTACGGGGAGAGGCCCTCGTCATGACCAGATCTAGGAGGCTGTAACGACTCATCTGGCTGCACAACTTATCTTCTACGGTCGCTAAAGGAGCGCGCTGCGGTGCTGACGGCAGAGCGGGGAACCTGTGGATCGACGGGGTTCTCTCGTGGCGGGTAATGTTGTGAGGAGGACAGAGGACAGCGGGTGCCAGCAGAACGTAGAACCGGCGACGCTTATTTATCTTGATTTTCTCGAAATATTCAGTTCAATTGCAAGCCAGTTAATAGTGAATATATTCTAATATATTTACAAGATATTAAGTACAAGAAATTGGCTGAGTATTTACAGAGAAGAAGATAATTAGCCTGGAGATGAGGGGTTCTTCGTAGGGAATGTGTTTACATTTTCTGCGATCGCGAGTAGAGCGTGCTGTTGTAACAATTGCAGCTATCTGTTGGACAATCTGGAAACTGCACTGGGAAACGCGGCTGGGGCGA